>NC_079189.1:28048583-28256083 GCF_029499605.1 Hyla sarda
TCTCAGCCCGGGCTCCTGCCCTGAGAGCCAAAGGCTTTGGCTGTCAGGGCATGCTGGGTGTTGTAGTTTTGCAACAGCCTTTGACTGTCCAGGCATGCTGGGACTTGTAGTTTTGCAACATCTGGAGGCAACCTGGTTGGGAAACACTGGCCTAAAACAGTGTTTCCCAACCAGGGTGCCTCCAGATGTTGCAAGACTACAACTCCCAGCATGCCTAGACAGCCTTTGGCTGTCCAGACATGCTGGGAGTTGTAGTTTTGCAACATCTGGAGGCACCCTGGTTGGGAAACACTGTTTTAGGCCAGTGTTTCCCAACCAGGGTGCCTCCAGATGTTGCAAGACTACAACTCCCAGCATGCCTAGACAGCCTTTGGCTGTCCAGGCATGCTGGGAGTTGTAGTTTTGCAACATCTGGAGGCACCCTGGTTGGGAAACACTGGCCTAAAACAGTGTTTCCCAACCAGGGTGCCTCCAGATGTTGCAAAACTACAAGTCCCAGGTTGGGAAACACTGTGCCCGGCCTCCCCCCACCTTACTGTAAGGGCATGCTGGGAGTTGGGAGTGCATGTGGGAAGAGCCGGTACCAACAGGCCTGGAGCGTCAAAAATGGCGCTCCTGGGCCTAGGCGGTAACAGGCTGGCGTTATTTAGGCTGTGGAGGGCCAGTAACAATGGTCCTCGCCCACCCTGGGAACGTCAGGCTGTTACTGTTTGGTTGGTATTTGGCTGAGAATGGAAATAGGGGGGACCCTATGCGTTTAAAAAAATAATAATAATAATTAAATATATAAAAAAAATGTATAGGGTCCCCCTATTTTTATTCTCAGCCAAATATTGTAACTTGAGGGACCACTGTAGTTATTGAATTATTTAGATGTGGTGAAAAAGCTAAAAAAAAAACTCAAAAACAAAAGATCCAGAAGGAAACCAGCAGCCAAACCTATTCAGACAGCAGGAAAATGGAACAGACTATTTTTTCTACTACATGAAGTAAATTTCCCACTTTTGCCTATGTGTGCCAAATTTATTAATGCCGTGCAACAATTTAGTAAATTTGTCGCACACAGTCAAAAATGAAGTAGAAAAAAACAGGGTAAAAACCAGACTACATAGTAAAAGATTAGTAAATGCCCCTCAATAAGAATGAGATTAAATAGTAAAAAGAATTATCACGTGTCTATGACATCACAAAATTAAAGCTGGTACAAAAACCTGGAAAAAACTACTCAGAGACAGATAAAAGCAGAACTGGATACAAATAAAGGAATCTGGTCATACTGGAAAGGTAGTGTCAATAATACCAAAAATTATTGTACTAAATGCATAAATAGCCAAATGCATGAATAACGTAAATAACAAAAATACAAAAAATATAAACAATATATAATAAACAGCCTACAAACGATACGCTTTAAGATAAGCTTCTACTCTCAACTGGTCACTGTTGTCAATAAATGGGTTAAGCTTTTTCCACACGCTGAGGTATTGGCTTTTTGTTGATGAGGTTCTCAATGTTAACATGTGATCACCAGTTGTCATGTGAGTTGTCATGTGAGTGTAACCCTGTGAGGTATCAGTGACCATGTGACCTAAGGGTGACCTATGGGACCCCTCCTAATCTACCCCATATAAGCCCTGGGTGGAGCTAGCAATGGCTCTTTTGCTCTTGATTTCCAGTTAAGTCTTTGCTGAGGTGCAGTCAAGTCCTAGAGTGTGTCTGGAGTCATAGGAGGCCTCAAGTCCGTCCTGCAGCCACGAGTCTACAAGTCTACAAGTAAGCTACAGTCACAGCTTAGTCAGTGTCAAGTCAAGTCAGTCACAGTCATCTATTGTCAGAGTGGCCTGCGCTAAAATCGTCCAAATTTACTGCAAGTCCCAGCAAGCTCTTAAGGTCTCTGAAGTTACTGATCACCTCCGTGGGCCCGGATACACTGTATAGACTGTTCAATCTGTCACTCAGTAAAGCTAGCGTTGTCCGTAACTTGGCATCGGATGTCATTATTGCCCCCCTGCAGCCCTGTCTGTACCTTATTTTCTTTGCCTCGGGGCATTGCTCTATGATGCACCATGCACCTCAAATTTGTTTGTCATGTGTAAGACCAATCTCCAGTTCTTAGAAGCATGGATACCCCATAAGGTTAAAGGGTACTACGCTGCTCAGCGTTTGGAACAAACTGTTCCGAACACAGGAGCCGGCTCCGGAAGCTTGTGATATCATAGCCCCGCCCCCACATGATGTGACCCCCCACGCCTCCTCAATGCAAGTCTATGGGAGGGGGCATGAAAGCTTTGTTCCAAAGGCTGAGTAGCGGAGTACCCCTTTAACCTCTTAAGGACTAAGGGCGTACCTGTACGCCCTGCGCCCAGTCCCGGTGTTTAAAACATCACACCGGGTCGGTCCCGGCTGCTATTCATAGCCGGGACACTGAGCTAACAGCATGCGTAGATGTCCGAACTATAAAAATATATCATTAATTAAACCGCACGGTCAATGGCGTACGCGTAAAAAAAATTCAAAAGTCCAAAATAATGTATTTTTGGTCACTTTTTATATGATAAAAAAATGAATAAAAAGTGATCAAAAAGTCAGATCAATGCAAAAATGGTACCGATAAAAACTTTAGAACACGTTGCAAAAAATGAGCCCTCATACCGGCCCGTACACAGAAAAATAAAAAAAGTTATAGGGGTCAGAAGATGACAATTTTATACGTATAAATTTTCCTGCATGTAATTATGATTTTTTTTCAGAAGTGCGACAAAATCAAACCTATATAAGTAGGGGATCATTTTAACCGTATGGACCTACAGAATAAAGATAAGGTATCATTTTTACCAAAAAATTTATAGTATAGAAATGGAAGCCCCCAAATTTACAAAATGACATTTTTTCTTCAATTTTGTCACACAATGAATGTTTTTTCTGTTTCGCCGTAGATTATTTGGTAAAATGACTAATGTCACTGCAAAGTAGAATTGGTGGCGCCATCATATGGAATTTTATGTGCAAAATTAAAAGAGTTATGATTTTTAGAAAGTGATGAGGAAAAAATGAAAATGCAAAAATGGAAAAACGCTGAGTCCTTATGAGCGAACTTACAGTAAACTCGATTCGTCACGAACTTCTCGGCTCGGCAGTTGCTGACTTTTCCTGCATAAATTAGTTCAGCTTTCAGGTGCTCCGGTGGGCTGGAAAAGGTGGATTCAGTCCTAGAAAAGAGTCTCCTAGGACTGTATCCACCTTTTCCAGCCCACGGGAGCACCTGAAAGCTGAACTAATTTATGCAGGATAAGTCATCAACTACCGAGCCGAGAAGTTCATGACAAATTGAATTTACTGTAAGTTCGCTCATCTCTAATAGGGGGCAATAACTTACTCAAGCAGAGACAGAAGGTGCTGAAAACGTTTTCCTTCAATAAACAAGTGACCATTTACAAGCTGTGTGGCTGGGTTTACTTAAATTGTCTTTTTCTGTTACATTACTTTGAATGTGACACAATTATATCTAACAATCATTCATAAATTAAAGAATTCTGGAAATACTTTCTAACAACATTGCATCTGTATTCTCTTGTCACCTAGAAACCATTAATAAACCGTCAAGCTGCTGTTGATTAAAGAGGACCTGTGTGCAACCCTCCAAAATTGAGATTCTATTGTCATTAACCCCTTAAGGACCAAGCCCATTTTCACCTTAAAGGGGTACTCCGCCCCTAGACATCTTATCCCCTATCCAAAGGATAGGGGATAAGATGTCAGATCGCCGGGGTCCTGCTGCTGGCGACCCCCGGGATCGCCGCTGCGGCACCGTGCTATAATAACTGCACAGAGCGAATTCGCTTTGCGCGTAATGACGGGCGATTCAGGGGCCGGAGCATCGTTATGTCACCGCTCCGCCCCTCATGATGTCACAGTACGCCACCTCAATACAAGTCTATGTGAGGGGGCGTGGCGGTTGCCATGCCCCCTGCCATAGACTTGCATTAAGGGGGCGGACCGGGATGTCACGAAGGGAGGAGCCATGATGTCACGCTGCTCCATCCCCTGTATCGCCCGTCATTACGCACAGAGCGAATTCGCTCTGTGCAGTAATGATAGCATTTGTTGCAAATGTTGCATTTTTCTAACTTTGAAGCTCTCTGCTTGTAAGGAAAATAGATATTCCAAATAAATTATATATTGATTCACATATAAAATATGTCTACTTTATGTTTGCATCAAAAAGTTGACAAGTTTTTACTTTTGGAAGACACCAGAGGGCTTCAAAGTTCAGCAGCAATTTTCCCATTTTTCACAACATTTTCAAAATCAGAATTTTTCTGGGATTAGTTCAGTTTTGAAGTGGATTTGAGGGGCGATTTGATATTAGAAATACCTCATAAATTACTCCATTATAAAAATTTCACCCCTAAATGTATACAAAATGACATTCAGAAAGTTTGTTAACCCTTTAGGTGTTTCACAGGAATAGCAGCAAAGTGAAGGAGAAAATTCAAAATCTCCAGTTATTTTTAGACTAACATGTTCTTGTAGACCCAGTTTGTGAATATTTACAAGGGGTAAAAGGAGAAAAAGCCCCCCCAAAACCCAATTTCTCTTGAGTAAGGAAATACCTCATATGTGAACGTAAGTGATCTGCGGGTGCACTATAGGGCTCAGAAGCGAAGGAGCAATAATGGGATTTTGGAGAGTGAATTTTGCTGAAATGTTTTTTGGGGGGCATGTCCCATTTAGGAAGCCTTAATAGTGCCAGAACAGCAAAAATAAATAAATAAAACACATGGCATAATATTTTGGAAAGTACACCCCTTATGGCACATAACAAGGAGTACAGTAAGCCTTGACACCCCACAGGTGTTTGATGACTTTTCCTTAAAGTCAGATGTGCATATGACATTTTTTTTCACAAAAATCCAGTTTTTTTCCAAAATTTTCCATTTTTACATGAGGTAATAGGAGAAAATGTTCAGAAAAATTTGTAACCCCATTTCCTCTGAGTATGGAAATACCCCATGTGTGGACAAAAAGTGCTCTGTGAGCGCACTACAATGCTCAGAAGAGAAAGAGCCACATTTGACTATTTGAAAGCAAATTTTGCTGAAATTGTTTTTGGAGAGCATATCACATTTAGGAAGCCCCTATGGTGCCAGAAGAGCAAAAAAAGCCCGACATGGCAACTATTTGGGAAAAAACACCCCTCAAGGAACGTAATAAGGGGTGCAGCGAGCATTTACACTCCACTGACGTTTGACATATCTTTGAAACAGCAGGCTGTGCAAATGAAAACTACATTTTTCATTTTCATGGACCCCTGTCAGACACCTGTGGGGCGTAAATGCTCACTGCACCCATTACATTCCGTGGGGGGCGTAGTTTCCAAAATGGGGTCACTTGTGGGGGGGTTCCACTGTTCTGGCACCATGGGGGGGCTTTGCAAATGCACATGGCCTTCAATTCCAGACATATTCTCTCTCTCAAAAGCCCAATGTTGCTCCTTCTCTTCTGAGCATTGTAGTTCGCCCGCAGAACACTTTACATCCACATATGAGGCATATCCATACTCATAAGAAATGGGGATACAAATTTTGGGGGCTTTTTTCCTATTTCCACTTGTGAAAATGAAAACTTTGGGATAACACCAGCATTTTTTTTCACGTTCATATTTAACGAAAATTCTTCAAACACATTTGGGGTGTTAAGGCTCACTATACCCCTTGTTACGTTCCTTGTGGGGTGTAGCTTCCAAAATGGGGTCACATGCAAGTGTTTTTTTTTTTTTTTGCATTTATGTCAGAACCGCTGTAACGATCAGCCACCCCTGTGCAAATCACCTCAAATGTACATGGTGCTCTCAATCCTGAGCCTTGTTGTTCGCCCGCAGAGCATTTTACATCCACATATGCGGTATGTCCATACTCCTCCTCCTTTTCCTTTTACCTTTTGTGAAAATGAAAAGTATGGAGCAACACCAGCATGTTAGTGCAAAAAAATAATAAATATTTTTTTTTTTACAATAACATTCTGGTGTAGACCCCAACTTTACCTTTTCATAAGGGGTAAAAGGAAAAAAAAGCCTCTCAAAATTTGTTAGGCAATTTCTCCCGAGTACGGAGATACCCCATATGTGTCCCTAAACTGTTGCCTTGAAATACGACAGGGCTCTGAAGTGAGAGAGCACCATGTGCTTAGGGATTTGCATAGGGACAGACCCGGATACAAGAATTTGACTTGTCTCCAATACCAAAATTACCCTACGGCAGTGCTTCCCTCCAGCTGTTGCAAAACTCCCAGCATGCCTGGACAGTCAATGGCTGTCCGACAACACTGGGAGTTATTGTTTTGTAACAGCTGGAGGCTAGATTTTAGAAACCGTGCCGTACCAGACGTTTCTCATTTTTATTGGGTGTGAGGGGGGTAAATGTGTAGGGGTGTAGTGTATATGTAGTGCTTTACCCTTTATTTTGTGAAGGTGTAGTGTAGTGTAGTGTCTTTAGGGTACATTCACAAGGTCGGGTTCACAGCGAGTTTCCCGCTGGGAGTCTGAGCTGCAGTAAATCCAACTGTGTGAATGTACCCTGTACATTCACATGGGGGGGGGGGGGGGCAAACCTCCAGCTGTTGCAAAACTACAACTCCCAGCATGTCCTTTGGCTGTCCGTGCATGCTGGAGGTTGCAGTTATGCAACAGCTGGAGGCACACTGGTTGCAAAACACTGAGTTAGGCTGGGTTCACACCACAATTTCTTAAATACGGTTCCCGTATACGGTTTGGAGGAGGGGGCGGGGCTTAATTGCGGCGCCCGCACTCAGCAGTATTCGGGAACCGTATTTAGCCAACCGGAGTGAACCGCAGCCTCCGGCTTAGTTTTCGGCCGTATGCGGTTTCCCTGACCGCAGGCAAAAACGTGGTTGGCCACGTTTTTGCCTGCGGTCGGGAAACCGCATACGGCCGAAAAAGTTTGTTTCGATCCGAATTTGTTCGCGGCGAATTGATATTAAATAAGGCTATTTCTAGTCTACATACAGCCTCTATAGGGGTATATAACACTTTTCTGTGTCCTAAAATGCATATGGAGTGTGCTGGGGTAGTGAAATAATATTGAATAGCATGCAGATTACCGCATCACTCTTAGAATCACTGCCGCACAGCAGCACAATGACAGAGCCTGGTGGTGGCATCAGTGTCAGGAGACCATATAGTGACTGAAAGACATAGCGTGGAAGTGTTGGCAGAATGAGGACACCATATAGTCGCAGAATGACACAGCGTGGAGGTGTTGGCAGAATGAGGAGACCATATAGTCTCTCTCTCTCACAGTCTCCTATAGGCTCCTATAGCGAGCTGCTGCTTGCTGAGTCTGGGTTCACATCATGTTTTCTCCCTTACGGGAGCACATTCGGCAGGGAGAGCTAAAACCTCGCGCTCCCGTATGCCTTTCTATGCGCTCCCGTATGCAATTCATTTAAATGAGCCGACCGCAGTGAAACGTTCGGTCCTGTCGGCTCATTTTTGCGCCGTATGCGCTTTTCCCCTGCACCTAAAAAGCGCAAAAATGAGCCGACCAGATGGAATGTTTCACTGTGGTCGGCTCATTGAAATGAATTACATACGGGAGCGCATAGAAAGGCATACGGGAGCGCGAGGTTTTAGCTCTCCCCTGCCGAATGCGCTCCCGTCTGGGAGAAAACGTAATGTGAACCCAGCCCTCAGCCTGTATGTAGGAGACAACTTCTCACTGTTGACTGTAAGGCTATGTTCACACAGAAAATTTACATGCAGATATTCTGTAGATAGTGGAGCGGTGTCAAAACATGCCGGCGCTAGGACCGCTCGAAAATTTGCCGTCTCGTAGCCGACAATGCATTTCTGAGCAGAATACGCAGACATGTCTATTCTTTCTGCGGACACCAGAATTTGAATTTCTGTGCCAGATATTTCCGGTGCGGAAATTCTGCTGTGCGCACAGTGCGCCAGAATCCCATTGAAATTGATGGGACTCTGCTTCAGCAGAATTTCTGTGCGGAATATTTCTGCAGAATTTCCGTGGGGAAATCCTGTTGTGTAAACATAACCTAAGAATTATTAAAAAGGTGGAGGATGCAAAGAAGGGCTGAGACCAAAGGGCCGGACAGAGGGGCGGCAAAATGAGGTTTCGTCCAGGGTGGCATAAATCCTTGCACCAACCCTGGTGGCGGCACCAACCCTGGTGGCGGCGGGGTCCCCATGCCATATCAACCCCCCCCCCCCTCTGATCCCCCCTGTGCCATTTCAATCAGCCTAGTCCCTGCCGTAGTGGTCGGTGTGCAAAACCAAATCAAATTTGTGGGAGGGCGAGAGTATGGGTTTTAGTTTTTTTGTATTAAATGAAGTTCTGGCGTTTTTTCCCCCACATTTTCAAAAGAAACCATTGAGTCACATGATGAAAGAATCACATGACTTGTAAAGAGAAAAGCTGGGGGGGAAACACCAAGGGGGGAAAAATGTCTGTAATAATAATAATAATTATACACATTGGGGGAAATGTATGAAAACCTGTGCAGAGGAAGTTGACCAGTTGCCCATAGCAACCAATCAGATCGCTTCTTTCACTTTTCAGAGGACTTTTTAAAAATGAAAGTAGCAATCTGGTTGCTATGGGCAACCACTTTTCCTCTTCACAGATTTTGATAAATCTCCCCCAGTGTTTTTGGCAAAAATTCCACAAAGATGGCATCTTGGAAGAAAAGAAATGAGGGGGGGGGGGGCAGTTTTTGTGGTGTCTTTTCAAAACTTGTGACTGTTCCTAGGCTTAGGCTGGGATTAAACACAGTTTATATGCCGCATTTTTCAATTCACACATTGCATTATCTTTGGCACCCCCCCCCCCCCATGTCAGGGCATGCTGGGAGTTGTAGTTTTGCAACAGATGGACAGCCACAAGGGATAACTGATGCAGTATGTCAATCTAGGGCCATGGTGTCTGATCTTGAACTGGCAGCAGGAGCCACGACCACTTTAAATCAATGGCTGCCGGGACGTCTGAGGAGTGACATCCTACACTGCAGACCCCAACGTCAGGAACGTCACTCGTCAGACACCAAGGCTGTTGGGGCCACAAAATGAGATTACAAATACTAAGCGTCTGGTTAGGAGAAGCAAATATAATTCAACCATAGGGAGTAGCGCCATTTTAATAAAAAATGCAAAAAAAAATCCCTTAGATAACCGTCATACAGAATATGTTAAAAAGCTTTTTTAGGTTTCAGCCAATCAGAGAGCAGCACTGCTCAAATAGAACTCCCAGGAGGTAACAGCGTGTCACACATGTGATGTCATAACCATTGTCCACCAGAGAGCAGCACTGAGCAGATATAACACTGCTCCTGCTCATTCTCCATCAGTGAGGGGCCGGTGCTGGACACTGTAGGGACGCGGGAATGTGAAGTCAAAAACATGACTGTGACTGGTAAGTATCACATTGTTGTGTCCAAAAGGTTTTAGTGCAGTTCCATGTGCATTTCTATAATAAACATGTAAATAATCTCTCTTTTGTTTTCCTATCTTAGATGCATTATTTCCAGCATGTGGAGTAGCATTTCCGGACTTAAAGCAAGAAGTTGGATGATGGCCTAGATTCCGGACCTACAGCAAGACGTTGGATGAAGGCACAGCCCCTCGAATCACGAACATACACAGACACATTGGCCCAAATTCTAGAGGTAACCTCCTTTAGTATGCCCGGAGGAAGGGCAATACAGTAGCCATGGATTCCCTACAGGTTTCCTCCCCTCTGGAGGTTTTTCCTGTCCTGAGTTAGTTACTGTACGCTCTTTGTGAGTGATGGGAGGTTACAAAAAATCCCTACACAAACACTTTTATAAATAATAAATAAAGTTCCCCTTTTTTTAAACTGTTCTTTGACTTGTTCGACTCATTTATTTTATGTCTGTGTGTGAAAAATAGTGTTAGCAAAATGTGGATGACATGAGATTTTTTTTTTTTTTAAGTGTCAAAAGCTGCTCGATCTGCACGATCTGCACAATGTGGTGAGGAGAGAGGCAGCTGATGCTGGTTGGTACAGTTGCTGAGGCAACCGTAGGACACCCAGCAAGTTCCGTGCACAAGCCTTTTTGTGATGAACGGGAACTTATACAGTTGCAAAGGATCAACTTTTGGGTACGTGCACTGGCACTTAAAGGAGTACTCCGCCCCTAGATATCTTAACCCCTATCTTAAGGATGAGGGATAAGATGTCTGATGGTGAAGGCCCTGCTGCTGGGACCCCAGCGGTCTCCATGCAGCTCCCGGCATTCTAAACGGTATGTTTAGATTGCTGGCTTCCCCTGGAGGGATTCATGACATCACATAGACATGAATGGAGGGGGCGTGGCATGACATCATTACCCGCACCACGAGAACTCAGTGTTCTACATATATTGTTTAGAACGCTGGGTACTGCACGGAGATCACGGGGATGAGAGCGGCAGGACCTCAATGATCAGAAATCTTATCTAGAGATGAGTGAACTTTTCAAAAATTCGATTCGGCCTATTTGCCGAATTTTCGGAAAAAGTTTGTTTCGATCCGAATTTGTTCACGGCGAATTGATATTAAATAAGGCTATTTCTAGCCTACATACAGCCTCTATAGGGGTATAGAACACTTTGCTGTGTCCTAAAATGCATATGGAGTGTGCTGGGGTAGTGAAATAATATTGAATAGCATGCAGATTACCGGCATCGCTCTTAGAATCACTGCCGCACAGCAGCACAATGACAGAGCCTGGTGGTGGCATCAGTGTCAGGAGACCATATAGTGACTGAAAGACATAGCGTGGAGGTGTTGGCAGAATGAGGACACCATATAGTCGCAGAATGACACAGCGTGGAGGTGTTGGCAGCATGAGGAGACCATATAGCGGCTGAATGGCACAGTGTGGAGGTGTTGGCAGCATGAGGACAACTTATAGTGGCTGAATGGCACAGCGTGGAGGTGTTGGCAGCATGAGGACACCAAATAGTGGCTGAATGGCACAGCGTGGAGGTGTTGGCAGCATGAGGAGACCATATAGTGGCTGAATGGCACAGCGTGGAGGTGTTGGCAGCATGAGGAGACCATATAGTGGCTGAATGACACAGCGTGGAGGTGATGGCAGCATGAGGACACCAAATAGTGGCTGAATGGCACAGCGTGGAGGTGTTGGCAGCATGAGGAGACCATATAGTGGCTGAATGGCACAGCGTGGAGGTGTTGGCAGCATGAGGACACCATATAGTGGCTGAATGACACAGCGAGGAGGTGTTGGTAGCATGAGGACACCATATAGTGGGTGAATGGCACAGCGTGGAGCTGTTGGCAGAATGAGGACACCATATAGTGGCTGAATGGCACAGCGTGGAGGTGTTGGCGAATGAGGACACCATATAGTGGCTGAATGACACAGCAAGGACATGTTGGCAGCAAGAGGAGACCATTTAGTGGCTGATTGGCACAGTATGGAGTTGGCTGATGCACTAGTACACTACACACCAATTCACAATCCCCCCCCCCCAAAAAAAAAAAAAAAAAACAACACAATATGAAAAGTTTTTGACAAAGATTTCTCATTGGTAGCACACGTTATCCTAAAATTTGAAATTCCCAGACCCAGGCCCCACCTCTGCGGCATCAGTAACCCATACATTGCCTGAAGGACACAGCCTGGAGTTGGCTGATGCACCATTACACACCAGGGCTTCACAATCCCCCCTCCAAAAAGAACACAATGAGACATTTTTGTCCAAGATTTCTTATTGGTAGCACCTGCTATCCAAAAATTTGAAATTTCCAGAACCAGGCCCCACCCCTGCGGCATCAGTAACCCATATATTGCCTGAATGATACAGCCTGGAGTTGGCTGATGCAAGAGTACACACCAGAGATTCACAATCCTCACCAAAAAACAACACATTTCGAAATTTATGACCAAGATTTCTCATTGGTAGCACCCGCTATCCCCAAAAAATTGAAATTCACAGACCCAGGCCCCACCACAGCGGCATCAGTAACCCATATTTTGGCTCAAGGACACAGCCCGGAGTTGGCTGATGCACCAGTACACACCAGGGCTTCACAATCCCCCCCAAAAAACAAGACCTTGAGAAATGTTTCACAAAGATTTCTCATAGGTTGCACCCGCTATCCCAAATTTTGAAATTCACAGACCCAGTCCCCACCTCTGCGGCATCAGTAACCCATATATTGCATGAAGGACACAGCCTGGAGTTGGCTAATGAGGACACCATATAGTGGCTGAATGGCACAGCGTGGAGTTGGCTGATGCTCGACTATACTACACACCAGGGCTTCACAGTCCCCCCCAAAAAACAACACAAAATGAGAAATGTTTGACAAAGATTTCTCATAGGTAGCACCCGCTATCCAAAAAATTTAAATTCCCAGACCCAGGTCCCACCTCTGCGGCATCAGGAACCCATATATTGCCTGAAGGACACAGCCTGGAGTTGGCTGATGCACCAGTATACACAGGGCTTCACAAGCCGCTCCAAAATCAACAAAATTGTATACATTTAAAAAAAAAAATGTATACCTTTGTGTAAGAACAAGCGCATATCCAACATTTCAGAAGACTCTATAATGCAGGACGGTGGACCACCCAAAGACTTTCTTCTCAAAAATAATAAACCACACAAAATGATTAAGAAGAGTTAATCCCTCTCCGTATTTTTTTTATTTTTATTTTCATTAAAAAATCACACGCAACAAGCGTTCCTTTGTGTAACGGTTAGCATTCTGCAAAAGCCGCACTAGCGCTCCACTGAACGGATTAGCGTGTCTCTATCTTTCAAGGACAGGTGCGTGTTACACGCTGAAACCAGTTCGTGATAGGGATCTGGGATTGCAATTATTTACCCTTAAAACAAGGAATTTCCAGTAAGTGAGGGTCATAAGATCGCATTGATTAAGTCCCTGTACTTTGTACACACCACCCGTCGCTACAACCGATTGGATTGGTTAGTGAGGTCCTCGGATCGGCCCAGAGGGGGTAGGAGAAGGCCCTGGCAGAGCGCCGAGAATTTAACGATCATTGTTGAAATTTGCATTAAGCATGAATTTAGCTACTGCTAAACATCCAAAAATGTAAGGCCCAAGGCCAGAGGCACCAGGGAGGCAAGTAGTTTGTGAAAGACACAGAATGAGTCTGAAGCAGTCATTCGCAGTACCTAAGAGGGTTTCGTTGCCCCTTACATTTAAAGATCAATGTTTACATTTGCACTAAGCATGTATTTAACTTCTGCTAAACTTCAAAAAATTATAGGCCCAAGGCCTGAGGCACCAGTGAGGCAAGTAGTTTGTGAAAGACACAGAATGAGTCTAGAGCAGTCATTCGCAGTACCCAAGAGCATTTCATAACCCCTTACATTTAAAGATCAATGTTTACATTTGCATTAAGCATGTATTTAGCTACTGCTAAACATCCAAAAATGTAAGGCCTAAGGCCAGAGGCACCAGGGAGGCAAGATGTTTGTGAAAGACACAGAATGAGTCTATAGCAGTCATTCGAAGTACCCAAGAGGGTTTCATAACCCCTTAAATTTAAAGATCAATGTTTACATTTGCATTAAGCATGTATTTAGCTACTGCTAAACTTAAAAAAATTACAGGCCCAAGGCCAGAAGCATCAGTTTCCCCCATATTAGGAGCATAGTTGTCCCCCAGATTAGGAGCATAGATGTCCCCCAGATTAGGCAGCATAGATGTCCCCCAGATTAGGCAGCATAGATGTCCCCCAGATTAGGCAGCATAGAAATCCCCCAGATTAGGAGCATAATTGTCCCCTAGATGAGGAGCATAATTGTCGCCCAGATTAGGCAGCATAGATGTCCCCCAGATTAGGAGCGTAGTTGTCCCCCAGTCATCGCGGGCCGATCAGAGCCAATCAAAGGGCCGTATGTGGCAAGCGGGCCGTACAATGCCCATTTCATAACTAGTGTTGAGCGGCATAGGCCATATTCAAATTCGCAATATTTCGCGAATATATGGACGAATATTCGTCATATATTCGCTAAATTTGCATATTCGTAATATTCACGTTTTATTTTCGCATATGTGAAAATTCACGTATGCGAAAATTAGCATATGCGAAAATGAGCATATAAAAAAATTACCATTAATTATCATTAACATATGCAAATTTTCGCATATGCGAAAATTCGCTCGCCAGTCTCACACAGTAGTATTTGAGCCTTCTTTACACCACACAAGCTGGAAGCAGAGAGGGGTGATCACTGTGATATATAGTGCTACATTCGCGAATATTCGCGAATTCGCGAATATGCGATATTCACGAATAAAATTTGTATTGCGAATATTCGCGAGCAACAATATTCATAACCAACCATAATAGAGAAAATTTTGTTGTAGGAGCATGGTCAATCTACTCAGACCCATCTGTCATGGGTCTGCACTAAACACCATCTATCTTGGATCTGCACTAAACACCCGCTCTGATGGCACACTACTGGCCGGGCAGGACAGCTTTTCCAGAGCAAACTCTGCTAGTTGTGGCCATAAATCAAGTTTGGCTGCCCAAAAGTCCAGCGGATCTTCAATGGTTGTTGGCATGGCCATGTCAAGGTATGCCACCACCTGCTGGTTCAGGTCCTGCTCCATGTTTACCTGCTGCTGATGAGTTGCTTCACTATGCGGGTGAAGAAAGCTACTCATCAGCGACTGTAGACTCAGGCTGCTGATTGAGCTGCTACTGCTCCTCCCACCCCTCCCCTCCCCTCCCCAGCAGCCGTGGCAATGGAAGGTGAGCGCAGAGGGCCCCCCGAGTCAGACCTGCGAGTGGATGGACCACGTGGCCGATAGCAATCAGCCAACTGACTACGTAGAATCTCTCTGTAGTAGGTCAGTTTGTCCTCCCTCTCAGTGGGTGAAAAAAAGGCCCCCATTTTGGGACGGTAGCGAGGGTCTAATAAGGTGGAGATCTAGAAGTCATCCCGCTGACGAATTTTGACAATTCGGGGGTCACTACTCAAGCAACTGAGCATGCATCGTGCCATTTGCGCCAGTGACTCGTAGGGACTACCTGCCTCCATCTCCACTGCATACTGCCACGGCGTGTCTGGGTCCTATGTCTCAACTTCCTCATAACCCTCCAGCTCCTCTGGCTGCTCCTGCTCCTCCTCTCCTCTCCGAAGACTAGAAACACCGGCCATCTCATCCAACCTAAACTATGCTCCGCTCTGCCCCTCATCATCCTCCTCCTCCAGTTAAGCCCCCACAGGGCTCATGTAGCCTTGAGATGTAGACGCAACGTCTCCATTGCCGTGAGCAGCCATGGTTTCAATCATTTGTTGTAGGAAATGTAGGAGTAGAATTACATTGTTCATGGCGTAATCCAGGCGACTCACAAATAATGTGGCTTCCTCAAAGGGCCTCAGCAAACGGCAGGTGTCACGTATGAGCTGCCATTGGTTCATATTGAAGTTACACAGGGGAGTACTCCTATCTACTTGGATCATCAAGAAATCGGTGATGGCTTTTCTTTGTTCATATAGTCTGTCCAACATATGGAGGGTGGAATTCCAACGTGTGGCAACGTCACAAATAAGACTATGTTGTGGGATACCGTTCTGACGCTGCAGCTTAAGGAAGGTGTGCTTGGCGGTGTACGAGTGGCTGAAGTGCATGCACAGTTTCCTTGCCATTTTCAGGATGTTTTGCAAATGGGGTGAAGACATGAGGAAGTGCTTGACAACCAGATTCAACACGTGTGCCATGCAGGGCGCATGTTTCACACTTCATTGTCGCAACGCGGACACAATGTTCTTCCCGTTGTCTGTCACCATGGTTCCCATTTTCAGATTTCGTGGAGTAAGCCATACTCGGATTTCATTACGAATGAACTTTAGTAGTTCCTCCCCTGTGTGACTCCGTTCGTCAAGGCAAACCATGTGAAGAACAGCTTTACACCGCCGTGCCCTACACACATGGTACGATGAATGGCCACCGAGATTTGGACGTGCAGTGGAGGCCGAGGACAAGGTGGAGCATGAGGAGGCGGCGTCGCACACTGTAACAGGACCAACTGCCTGGGAGCGAGAGCGTGGAGGAGGAAGTGGTGTGACCTGTCCAAGTTGCTGTTGTGGCTGTGCAGGAACCACATTTACCCAGTGAGCCGTAGAATACAAGAATTGTCCCTGCCCGTAGTTACAGCTCCACACGTCGGTGCTGCCGTGCACTTTTGAACACACCGACAGGCTCAAGGACTGGCCCACCTTCTCTTGTACAAACTTATGCAGGGCTGGTACTGCCTTCTTCACAAAGAAATGATGGCTTGGGACTCTCCACCTCGGCTCGGCACAAGCCATCAATTCTCTGAAAGGTGCAGAGTCCACCACTTGAAAAGGGAGGGACTGCAACACCAGCAACTTGGACAGGAGCAAATTCAACTTCTGCGCCGTTGGATGAGTGGGCGCATACTGTTGTCTCTTGGACATGGCTTCGACGATGGATTGTTGGCAGAATGGCTGAATAAAAGCGTGAGAAGCAGGAGCGACAGAAGGAGGGTTTGACACACAGCTCCCTTCGGCTGAGGTGGTGGAGCCTTGGCTGGATGAAGGAGGGAGCGGATGGCCACTGGGTGATGCACCACTACATCGGAGCCACGGTTCTTCCAGGCCGCTTTATGGTGGCGAAGCATGTGTTGACGCAGGTCCGTGGTGCCGACATTGGGACCCTGGCCACGCTTCACCTTCTGCCGACAGATCTTGCATGTGGCTACGTGATCTTCCTCCGGATGTCTTATGAAAAACTTCCACACCGCTGAGTTTTCCCACCCGCAGTCCGCATTAATTGTCTGCTACTGGGGCCGTCTCCAGGAACACCTGTTCCACTACCTCCGGGAAAGGCAGGCTGCCGCAAAGCAGGTGGTCTCCCCCGGGCACGTTTGGCTCCTGAATTTCCACTACTGCCACCACGCTGACTGCCAACCGTGCTACCGCCTTGCTGCCTCAGGGGCAACCTGCAACTCTCTTCTCCTGATGATGATGAAGCCCCTTCTGCACCCTGCTCTCAATTGCGATCGGCTTCATCATCGACAGCTGTGTGCACGTCACTGATGTCCTCCTTAGGTTCCCCAACAGTGTCTGCTTCAGGACCCTGAACACTTGCAACACTGTCTCCCACGTCACTCTCCGCATCACTACTTGGCTGACTAGCGGAGCAAGCGGCGCATGTCTCCTCCCCTTCTTGGCTGTCCAGTAGCTGCTGACTGTCCTCTATTGGATTGTCCTCATTAAATAGTGGAGCTGAACCCACAGCATAAGATACTTCTTTAGGAGAGTGAACAGCATAGGACAAAGGCAATGGGAGGACACGGACTGCTTCCGGGCCATGCCAACTGAGGGTTCTGTCTGAGGAACCCACCGACTGTTGACTGGGGGTGTCAGATGTCACTTGTGATGATGTGGATGAGCGTGTTAAACAATCGACGACGGCAGATGGGTTGCTGGTGGAGACACGACCGCAGGCTGATAACGGGAGCTCAAGCCTCTCGCTGCGACTTCTGCTGCCACTCGCCCCAAGTCTGCTGCCAACTCAGTCTGAAGTATTTAGGCCTCTGCCACTCCTCTGTGCACGTCCTGGCACTTCTCTGCCTGACATACTTAGTGCGTTTATGAGGGCATTACAATACGCTACACTACTCATTAAACAGTATTTGTCTAGAACAGCAACAGGTGATTACTTACGGCTGTCCTTGAACAGTATGTAGGCCCTTGACAGATTAACAGGTACTAGATGGTACAATACTTGGATGTACCTATGCGATATGCACTGATGAGGGCAGTAATATGCCTAACTATTAGCAGAAAAAATTCTGTATTTTTGTAAAACACCAGCCGGTGGATACTATTGTTTGGACTTTGACGGTTTGGAGCACCTTGACAGCTACTAAACGGTACAATACTTGGATGTACACATGCCGTATACACTGATGAGTGCAGTAATATGCCTATTAGTAGAAAAAACTCTGTATTTTTGTAAAACACCAGCCAGTGGATACTATTGTTTGGACTTTGACGGTTTGGAGCACCTTGACAGCTTAACAGGTACTAATTGATACAATAGTTGGATGTACATATGCGGTATGCACTGATGAGGGCCTATTAGCAGAAAAACTCTGTATTTTTGTAAAAAAAACAGGCGGTGGATACTATTGTTTAGACTTTAACGGTATGGAGGACCTTGACAGCTTAACAGGTACTAAATGGTACAATACTTGGATGTACGTATGCGTTATATCCTGATGAGGGCAGTAATATGCCTAACTATTAGCAGAAAAAACTCTGTATTTTTGTAAAACACCAGCCGGTGGATACTATTGTTTGGACTTTGACGGTTTGGAGCACCTTGACAGCTACTAAATGGTACAATACTTGGATGTACGTATGCGGTATGCACTGATGAGGGAAGTAATATGCCTAACTATTAGCAGAAAAAACGTTGTATTTTTGTAAAACACCAGCCGGTGGATACTATTGTTTGGATTTTGACGGTATGGAGCACCTTGACAGCTTAACAGGTACTAAATGGTACACTACTTGGATGTACGTATGCGGTATACACTGATGAGGGCAGTAATATGCCTATTAGCAGAAAAACGTTGTATTTTTGTACAACACCAGCCGGTGGATACTATTGTTTGGACTTTGACGGTTTGGAACACCTTGACAGCTACTAAATGGTACAATACTTGGATGTACCTATGCGGTATGCACTGATGAGGGCAGTAATATGCCTAACTATTAGCAGAAAAAACTCTGTATTTTTGTAAAACACCAGCCGGTGGATACTATTGTTTGGACTTTGACGGTTTGGAGCACCTTGACAGCTACTAAATGGTACAATACTTGGATGTACCTATGCGGTATGCACTGATGAGGGCAGTAATATGCCTAACTATTAGCAGAAAAAACTCTGTATTTTTGTAATACACCAGCCAGTGGATACTATTGTTTGGACTTTGACGGTATGGAGCACCTTGACAGCTTAACAGGTACTAAATGGTACAATACTTGTCTGTACGTATGCGGTATGCACTGATGAGGTCAGTTATATATGCGTAACTATACGCAGAAATAGCTGTTTAAAACAAAAAAAAACAGCCGGTGAATAGTATTGTTTGTACTTGCACAGTATGTAGCCCCCTGACAGATTAACAGGTATAAAATGGTGCAAATGCACTACAGTCCACTGAACGATCACGTATTTCTGAACAGCAGCAGGACCCAACAGTGCAGCACCACAAAAAAAAAATCCAGGGATTAAACCCTAAATTTCACTCTGTCACACAATTCTGAGCAGCAGAAGTTTTGTGGAGCAAATAAAAATAAACTCAATTGGGCTGAAAAATGAGGAGATAAGATTCTTCAGAAAGTTCAGGCAGCTTGGAGATCTGTATGAGGCAGCTGACAGGTATCTGCCCCTCTCTGCTGCAATGCTCAATAACGTGAATAGGAGGTTTAGCAATCAATGATCCTTCTCAGTGTAACAGCACAGCACTCTGCACTCCTGCCTTTCCCTAATGCTGATGTGACTAGCAGTTGCAGTGTAACGCTGTGGTATGAGCTATTCACACACACGCAGTCCCGTCCTCTCCATCTGAGTGCATAGATGAAATGAAGAGAGGCAAGATGGCCGCCGATTATATAGGGGCTGTGACATCACAGGGGTCAGTGAACACTGATAGGCTGCATCTCACATGTGGTTCAGGGTCAGCCCGCCTACCTTCATTCCCGCCGCTTTTTCCCGCCCTCCCATAATCCTCTGCCCCATGTACTCACATGTGGATCCGCCATCTTAGGTCCCCAATAGCCTGAAACGCTGTAAAATGGAGTTTAATGAAGCGATTCACGCAATAGAATCGCGGCGATATCCGTATTCATTGCGAATCAAATTTTTCATGAAATTCGTAACGAATTTGGGTTCGTCAACTTCGATTCGCTCATCTCTAATCTTATCCTCTATACTTTGGATAGGGAATAAGTAGAGATGAGCGAATCGAAGCTGACAAACAGTTTTTTGGGGGCATGTCGCATTTAGGAAGCCCCTATGGTTCCATAACAGCAAAAAGAAATAAAAAATACATGGCATAATATTTTGAAAAGTACACCCCTTATGGCACATAACAAGGGGTACAGTGAGCCTTAAAATCCCACAGGTGTTAAAGTCGGATGTGTAAAAGTCGGATGTGTATGGAAATACCCCATGTGTGGACAAAAAGTGCTCTATGAGCGCACTACAATGCTCAGAAGAGAAAGAGACACATTTGGCTTTTTGAAAGCAAATTTTGCTGAAATTGTTTTTGGGGTGCATGTCACATTTAGGAAGCCCCTATGGTGCCAGAACAGCAAAAAAAAAAAAAAAACACATGGCACACTATTTGGGAAACAACACCTCTAATGGAACGTAACAAGGCATATAGTGAGCCTTTAAACCCCACAGGTGTTTGACAAATTTCTGCTAAAGTTGGACGTGAAAATAAAAAATTTGATTTTTTTCACTAAAATGCCGGTGTTACCCCAAATTTGTCATTTCCACACTGTGAAAAATACCCCATATGTGGCCCTAAACTTTTGCCTTGAAATACGACAGGGCTCCAAAGTGAGAGAGTGCCATGCACACTTGAGGCCTAAATTAGAGATTTGAATATGGACGGACCCAGATGCAAGAATTACACTTGCCTCCAATACCAAAATTACCCTACGCCAGTGATTCCCAAACAGGGTGCCTCCAGCTGTTGCAAACCTCCCAGCATATCTGGACAGTCAATGGCTGTTCGGCAATACTGGGACTTGTTTTGCAACAGCTGGAGGCTCCGTTTTGGAAAAAGTGCCATACCAGACATTTTGTCTTGTGTTGAGTGTTGCTTTGGAAGAGAGGCAGTTGAAAGAGAGTTGTAAAACAGGAGTTTGAAAGCAGGAGTTTCAGATCACTGTGATTGTTACTTTGTGAAATCCCCATAACTTGAAAAATGCAGTCCGGTGTACATCTTGCGCGATGTATGCAATCCTTGAACAGCAGTTTGAGGGTGAATATTATTGTGCGAGATGTGTGCGAGTTGTTCATTTGGAAGCCCAGATCCTGGATCTAGAGGAGCAGCTGGCAACACTGAGACGAATTGACAACTTGGAGAGGAGTCTCCTGCTCACTGAGCAAGTACTCTCTGGAGTAGAGGTGGGGGAGGATAGTGGGATGAAGGTGCAGGACAGTCAGGCAGCTAGCTGGGTTACAGTTAGAAAATGGGGTAGAGGGAAAAGTGGCAGGGAGGCCAGTCTTGATCTGGCACACCACAAAAAATTTGTCCGGTTAGCAGATGAGGAGGATGCCATTTCAGAGCTAGCAGTACTGCAGCAGGACTCTGCCTCTGACCGCCAGGTGGGGTTTCTGCTGCAGTAAGGAGGGAAGGAGGAGTGCAGGGCAGGCCAACAGGTACTGGTAGTGGGGGACTCTATTTTTAGGGGGACAGACAGGGCGATGGCCGGGATCGCTGAACAGTGTGTTGTCTACCTTGCGCTCGAGTTCGGCACATCGCGGATCGGATTGACAGGTTGCTGGGTGGGGCTGGAGAAGACCCAGCAGTCATGGTACATATTGGCACCAATGATAAAGTAAGAGGTAGGTGGAGTGTGCTTAAAAATGATTTCAGGGACTAAGGCCAAAAGCTTAAGGCAAGGACCTCCAAGGTAATACTTTCTGAAATATTACCTGAACCACGAGCCACACCAGAGAGGCAGTGGGAGATTAGGGAGGTAAACAAGTGGCTCAGAAGCTGGTGTAGGAAGGAGGGGTTTGGGTCATAGAGAACTGGGCCGACTTCGCTGTCGGATACTGGCTCTATCATAGGGACAGGGTGCACCTCAATGGGGAGGGTGCAGGAGTGGAGGAGTGTTTAAACTAGGGACTGGGGGAGGGAAATTACAACATAGAGGGGGAAGATAGTGTAGATAGAGAGGGGGAACTTATCAATGTACCTGGGGGTGGGGTGGAGGGAGGGGTTAGAATAGTTAATAGGGATAGGCTTCATAGGGAAAAAAAACAAACACCATTGAATTGCATGATGACTAATGCCAGCAGTCTGACCAATAAAACTGATGAACTGGACTTGATAATGTCTGAGGAGAATTATGACATAGTGGGTATAACAGAGACTTGGTTAGACGATAGCTGTGACTGGGCGGTCAGCATACAGGGTCATAGTCTATTCAGGAAGGATCGGACAAAATGGAAAGGAGTTTGTCTTTATGTAAAGTCCAGTCTAAAGGCCGCATTGCGGGAAGATATTTGGGAGGGAAACGATAATATGGAGTCATTATGGGTAGAACTATATGGAGATAAAAATAAAAAAAAATTGGATAGGGGTTTGCTATAAGCCACCAAACATAATGGAAGAGGTAGAAAATCAATTATTGAGGCAAATAATTTTGATTTTTAAAATGATTTTTGTTCACTAAAATGCTGGTGTTACCCCAAATTTTACATTTTCACAAGGGGTTATAGGAGAAAAAGCCTCCCAACATTTTTAACCTCTTCAGGACATAGGGCGTATGGATACGCCCTGCATCCCGAGTCCTTAAGGACCGAGGGCGTATCCATACGCCCGTGGGAATTCCGGCCCCCACCGCTAGCCGGTTGGGGAACGGAGCCGGATGCCTGCTGAAATCGTTCAGCAGGCATCCCGGCATATCGCCCAGGGGGGTCATTAAGCCCCCCCATGTCGGCGATCGCCGCAGATCGCTGGACAATTCAGTCCAGCGATCTGCGGCGATTCCGGGTCAATCGGGTCTCCAGTGACCCGGTGACCCGGAATTACTGGCTGTTCGGGGCCGTCTCTGACGGCCCCGAACAGCCAGAGCCTGCAGGGGTGAGGTCGCACTGGTGCCACCTCACGATCGCCCTGATTCGTCGGCCGGATTACCGGCCGACCAATCAGGGCGCCTGCTGCGGGTGTCACTCCCGCACCCGCTCCGCCCCTCTTTCGGAGGACGTGAGCGGGTGCGGGACGTGCACCCCGGGTGCTGGGGACCCCGATCCCCGGCGTTAATGTTGGGATCGGGGCCCCAGGAGCAGCGGCGGCGGCGGGACTGACCTGCAGCGTCTGGATCATTGGAGGTGAGTGACAGCCTCCTGCTGTTGCTTAGCAACAGCTCCCAGCATGCAAAAAGGGCATGCTGGGAGCTGCAGTTATGCAACAGCAGGAGGCAGACCACCACAACTCCCAGCATTCCCTTATGGGCATGCTGGGACTTATGGTTTTGCAACAGCTGGAGGCACATTCTTTCTATGGAAAAGTGTACCTTCAGCTGTTGTATAACTACAACTCCCAGCTTGCACAAACAGCTAAAGTGCATGCTGGGAGTTGTAGTGGTGCATCTGCTGGTTGCATAACTACAACTCCCAGCATGCCCGTTGGCTGTCGGTGACTGCTGAGAGTTGTATTTTGCAACAGCTGAAGGCACACTGGTTGTGAAACTCAGAGTTTTTTTTTACCTAACTCAGTGTTTCACGACCGGTGTGCCTCCAGCTGTTGCAAACTACAACTCTCAGCAGTCACCGTACACCATGCACCGTACATGCTGGGAGTTGTAGTTTTGCAACAGCTGGAGGCACACTGGTTGTGAAACACTGAGTTAGGTCACAAACTCAGTGATACATAACCAGTGTGCCTACAGTTGTTGCAAAACTGCAACTCTCAGCAGTCACCGACAGCCAACGGGCATGCTGGGAGTTGTAGTTATGCAACAGCTGGATGTCCCCCCCAATGTGAACGTACAGGGTACACTCACATGGGCGGAGGATTACAGTAAGTATCTGGCTGCAAATTTGAGCTGCCGCAAACTTTCTGCTGCAGCTCAAATTGCCAGCGAGAAACTACTGTGAACCCCCCGCCCGTGCGACTGTACCCTAAAAACACTACACTACACTAACACAAAAAATAAAATAAAAAGTAAAAAACACTACATATACACATACCCCTACACAGCCCCCCTCCCCTCCCCAATAAAAATGAAAAATGTCTGGTACACCACTGTTTCCAGAACGGAGCCTCCAGCTGTTGCAAAACAACTCCCAGTATTGTCGGACAGCCGTTGACTGTCCAGGCATGCTGGGAGTTTTGCAACAGCTGGAGGCACCCTGTTTGGGAATCACTGGCGTAGAATACCCCTATGTCCACCCCTATGCAAGTCCCTAATTTAGGCCTCAAATGCGCATGGCGCTCTCACTTTGGAGCCCTGTCGTATTTCAAGGCAACAGTTTAGGGTCACATATGGGGTATTGCCGTACTCGGGAGAAATTGTGTTACAAATTTTGGGGGGTATTTTCTGCTTTTACCCTTTTTAAAAATGTAAAATTTTTGGGAAAACAAGCATTTTAGGTAAAAAAAAAATTTTTTTTTTTTTACATATCCAAAAGTCGTGAAACACCTGTGGGGTATAAAGGTTCACTTAACCTCTTGTTACGTTCCCCGAGGGGTCTAGTTTCCAAAATGGTATGCCATGTGGGTTTTTTTTTGCTGTCCTGGGACCATAGGGGCTTCCTAAATGCGGCATGCCCCCAGAGCAAAATTTGCTTTCAAAAAGCCAAATGTGACTCCTTCTCTTCCGAGACCTGTAGTGCGCCAGCAGAGCACTTTTCACCCCCATATGGGGTGTTTTCTGAATCGGAAGAAATTGGGCTTCAAATTTTTAGGGGTATTTTCTGCTATTACCCTTTTTAAAAATAAATTTTTTTTGGGAAAACAAGCATTTTAGGTAAAAAAAATTATTTATTTTTTACATTTGCAAAAGTCGTGAAACACCTGTGGGGTATTAAGGTTCACTTTATCCCATGTTACATTCCCCGAGGGATCTAGTTTCCAAAATGGTATGCCATGTGGTTTTTATTTGCTGTTCTGGCACCATAAGGGCTTCCTAAAGGTAACATGCCCCCCAAAAACCATTTCAGAAAAACGTACTCTCCAAAATCCCCTTGTCGCTCCTTCGCTTCTGAGCCCTCTACTGCGCCCGCCGAACAATTTACATAGACATATGAGGTATGTGCTTACTCGAGAGAAATTGGGCTACAAAAATAAGTAAAAATTTTGTCCTTTTACCCCTTGTAAAAATTCTAAAATTGGGTCTACAAGAACATGTAAGTGTAAAAAATGAAGATTGTGAATTTTCTCCTTCACTTTGCTGCTATTCGTGTGAAACACCTAAAGGGTTAAAACGCTGACTGAATGTCATTTTGAATACTTTGGGGGGTGTAGTTTTTATAATGGGGTCATTTACGGGGTATTTCTAATATGAAGACCCTTCAAATCCACTTCAAACCTGAACTGGTCCCTGAAAAATAGTGAGTTTGAAAATTTTGTGAAAAATCGGAAAATTGCTGCTGACCGTTGAAGCCCTCTGGTGTCTTCCAAAAGTAAAAATACGTCAATTTTATGATGCAAACATAAAGTAGACATATTGTATATGTGAACCAAAAAAAATGTATTCGTAATATCCATTTTCCTTACAAGCAGAGAGCTTCAAAGTTAGAAAAATGCAAAATTTTCAAATTTTTCATCAAATTTACGGATTTTTCACCAAGAAAGGATGCAAGTATCGACAAAAATTTAACACTATGTTAAATTAGAATATGTCACGAAAAAACAATCTCAGAATCAGAATGATAAGTAAAAGCATTCCAGAGTTATTAATGTTTAAAGTGACAGTGGTCAGATGTGCAAAAAACGCTCCGGTCCTTAAGGCCAAAATGGGCTCCGTCCTGAAGGGGTTAAACCCATTTCTTCTGAGTGTGGAAATACCCCATATGTGGATGTTAAGTGCTCTGCTGGTGAACTAGAATGCTCAGAAGAGACGGAGCACCATTAGGCTTTTGGAGAGAGAAGCCTTTGCGTTTACAAAGCCCCCATATTACTAGAACAATGGACCCCCCACATGTGATCCTATTTTGGATACTACACCCCTTACGTAATGTAATAAGGGGTACAGTGAGCATTTACACCCCACTGGTGTTTGACAGATTTTTTGAACAGTGGTCCATGAAAATGAAAAATTGTATTTTCATTTGCACAGCCCACTGTTCCAACGATCTGTCAAACGCCAGTGGGGTGTAAATGCTCACTGTACCCCTTATTACATTCCGTGAGGGTTGTAGTTTCCAAAATGGGGTCACATGTGGAGGGGTCCACTGTTCTGACTCCAAGGGGGCTTTGTAAACGCACATGGCCTTCAATTCCAGACACATTTTCTCTTCAAAAGCCCAATGGCGCTCCTTCTCTTCTGAGCCCTGTAGTTCCCCAGCAGAGCACTTTACATCCACATATGGGGTATTTCCATATGGTGTTAAAAATTTTGGGGGGCTTTTTTCCTCTTACCCCTTGTGAAAATGAAAAATTTGGGATAACACCCCTATTTTTCATTTTCACGTCCAACTTTAACGAAAATTCTTCAAACACCTGTGGGGTCTTAAGGCTCACAATAACCCTTGTTACGTTCCTTGAGGGGTGTAGTTTTCGAAATGGGGTCACATGTGGGTGGTTTTTATTTTGCGTTTATGTCAGAAACGCTGTAACGATCAGCAACCCCTGTGCAAATCACCTTAAATGTACACGACGCTCTCACTCCTGAGCCTTGTTGTGCGCCCGCAGAGCATTTTATGTCCACATATGGGGTATGTCCATACTCCTCCTCCTTTTCCTTTTGTGAAAATGAAAAGTATGGAGCAACACCAGCATGTTACTGCAAAAAAATAAATTTTTTTACAATAACATGCTGGTGTAGACCCCAACTTTACCTTTTCACAAAGGGTAAAAGGGAAAAAAAAGCCCCCAAAATTTGTTAGGCAATTTCTCCCGAGTACGGAAATTCCCCATATGTGGCCCTAAACAATTGCCTTGAAATACGACAGGGCTCCAAAGTGAGAGAGCGCCCTATGCATTTTTAAGATTTTCCTAGGGATGGACCCGGATGAATGAATTACACTTGCCTCCGATACCAAAATTACCTGTGGTGTCCCGGTACAGGACCTCGTCCTGTCCCTGTCTAAAGTCCCCTCAGCCAGAGTCCCTTCATTCCCACAGGGCTCTCCTGCAGGGCTTACCCCTGGTCGCCTCATATAAATTGTGTATTATTAAATGTATATACATAGGTATTATAGTGTATAGGACCTTAGCAGGTCATGTGATTATAATTATGGTTGTACTATTGATCAAGAACATTCCAGGGTCATGTGATGTACCCAGAGTTCACTGGGTTCAGGACTTACAGGTTTGCTGACCAATCAGCTTAATCTAGACCCTTATTATATAAAGGGCTGTAGCCACTAAATTCTCTCTCTTAGTTCCGGCTCTTGTTCCTGCCGGACTATAAAACAAGCACAATCCGCAAATCAGCATCACTTCATTCAATTCAACTAGATCAAAGCCTGAAAGAACCAGCAGCCTCTAAACAGTGAGTTACAAAGCTCAATCTATCAAATCCTGTGTGACTACTACCAGCTAAAATATTATAATTAGTAGCACAGTGGCCTGCATCAAAGCTCATTGCTTCAGAGTCCCAGCAAAACCTGTGAGGAACCTGCATTCCGGTTACCTCTTAAGAAACTGTTATGTATAGAGACTGTTGCATAAAATTCTCAAGTAAAGTTCTTCAGTTTATTCATAAAGTCTGCTGTGGACATTCCGTTACTTTCCCTGCTGTTTCTGGGTGGGTTGGCGGTAGGACCAATAACACTTAGGAAACCGCATCCTGGCGTCACGACAACTAAGGGTTAATACCACCAGACCTTGCACTTACATCACCGCAACACCCCAGACACCACAAATCTCCTGGTGCACCACATACCCTACAGCAGTGTTTCCCAAACAGGGTGCCTCCAGCTGTTGCAAAACTCCCAGCATGCCTGGACAGTCAATGGCTTTCCGGCAACACAGGGATTGTTGTTTTGCAACAGCTGGAGGCTCGGCTGTACCAGACGTTTCTCATTCTTATTGGGGGGGGGGGGGGTAAATGTATAGGGGTGTAGTGTATATGCAGTGTTTTACCCTTTATTTTGTGCAGGTGTAGTGTAGTGTAGCGTTTTTAGGGTACATTCACCTGCAGTGGCGTACCAAGGGGGGGACGGGGGGCGGCCCGCCCCGGGTGCCACTCTTAAGCGGGTTGCCAGGGGCGGACTGACCCGCCGCCGCAACTACTGAGGATCTGAGACACTCGTCCCAGATCCCCAGCAGACAGCCCTACATTCTCCTGTATTCGCGATACATGCACATACAGGAGAAGGTAGTACTGGGCGGTATACTGGTACATACCGAATACCGGTTTTTATTTCTTTGACGATAAGAATTTTTTAGATACCGCCGTACCGGTAGGACTGGAGGCTGCTGCGGGCGGGCTGCCAGGTGCTATGCAGTGCGAGTCCCGCAAACATACCTCCCAACCATCCCGGAACGGCCCCCATGTGCACCGCATTTAACTGTAAATGCCTCTTATGAGGCATTTACAGTTAAATGTGCCACCCGATACAGAATATGACAGGGTGAGGTGCCATTGGCTCCTCACCCTGTCAATCACTCTTGTGTCCCTGGCTACAGTAAGCCAGCAGACACAAGAGGCTGGAGCGTTCCTCTGCACTCCAGCGCGCGTGTGACGTCATCAGATGCCGGAACGCAGAGGAAGGGAAGAGACAAGAAGAGGCCGTGCAGGGGAGCAGACCGAGGAAGAAGACCTAAACAGGGTAATTATGTAAGCGGTGGTAGCGGTGGCACGGGGGGCTAGGGGGGAGAGGGTTGGGTGGAGGAGGATTGAACTTTGTGGTTGTTGGTCGGGCAGAAAAAACAATGTAGAAAAGGGTTTTTCAGATGGTGTGCCTCCAGCTGTTGCAAAACTACAATTCCCAGCATGCCTGGATAGCCTTTGGCTGTCTGGGCATGCTTGGAGTTGTAGTTTTGCAACAGCTGGAGGCACCCTGTCTGGAAAACACTTTTCTACATTTTTTTTCTGGTGCGCGTGTGTGTGTGTGTTGGGGGTGATGACTGTGCCCTAAATCTAATGGGGGGACCTGTGCCCTATATCTAATGGGGGGACCTGGGCCCTATATCTAATGGGGGGACCTGTGCCCTATATCTAATGGGGGGACCTGGGCCCTATAACTAATGGGGGGACCTGTGCCCTATATCCTATTGGGGGACCTGGGCCATATATCTAATGGGGGGACCTGTGCCCTATATCTAATGGGGGGACCTGGGCCATATATCTAATGGGGGGACCTGGGCCCTATATCTAATGGGGGGACCTGGGCCCTATAGCTAATGGGGGGACCTGGGCCCTATATCTAATGGGGGGGACCTGTGCCCTATATCTAATGGGGAGACCTGGGCCCTATATCTAATGGGGGGACCTGGGCCCTATATCTAATGGGGGACCTGGGCCATATATCTAATGGGGGGACCTGGGCCCTATATCTAATGGAAGAACCTGGGCCCTATATCTAATGGGGGGAGCTGGGCCCTATATCTAATGGGGGGACCTGGGCCCTATATCTAATGGGGGGACCTGAGCCCTATATCTAATGGGGGGACCTGGGCCATATATCTAATGGGGGGACCTGGGCCCTATATCTAATGGGGGGTCCTGGGCCCTATAGCTAATGGGGGGACCTGGGCCCTATATCTAATGGGGGGACCTGGGCCATATATCTAATGGGGGGGACCTGGGCCCTATATCTAATGGGGGAACCTGGGCCCTATATCTATTGGGGGGACCTGGGCCCTATATCTAATGGGGGGACCTGGGCCCTATATCTAATGGGGGGACCTGGGCCCTATATCTAATGGTAGTCTATCTACTACATCCCTGTCCAGCTAATATGGGGACTAACTTCTATCTACATAGGTTATATAGGGGGGGTGTAGCCCTGCATATACATATGGGAAAGAGGGGGTGGTGTAGCTCTGCATATACTTATGGGAAAGAGGGGGGGTAGCTCTGCATATACCTACGGGAAAGAGTGGGGGAGTGTAACTCTGCATATACCTATGGGAAAGAGGGGGGGTAGCTCTGCATATACCTATGGGAAAGAGGGGGTGGGGGGGTGTAGCTCTGCATATACCTATGGGAAAGAGGGGGTGGGGGGGTTAAGCTTTGCATATACCTATGGGAAAGAGGGGGGGTGTAACTCTGCATATACCTATGGGAAAGAGGGGGGTGTAACTCTGCATATACCTATGGGAAAGAGGGGGGGTGTAACTCTGCATATACCTATCAGAAAGAGGGGGTTACCCGGCTACCTACCTACCTGCCTTATTACTGTTCAGGACACCAAGGAGGGCATTATTACAGTTTGTGGGTCTATAGATGGGAAGATTGTGTAGAGGAGGGGAGGGCACTGAAAATATGCAGAGTCTGACATGTTTTTCCTGCAGATGTTAAGAGATTCACATGGCGGTCTTATCCGGATGGAGAAGAAAAGGAAAGAGGACGCCGCTGATCAGAAAAGAGGCAATTGTGAGTCCCAAAATGTAACTGCAATCACTTATATGGTATAGACATCCTATGTACAGCTGATATCTACCGCCATATGGTCCTGTATATAATCACTTATACAGATCCTTTATAGTATACTGGTCTGTGTATAGTGGTTTTATTCAGTACAGTATGGCAGTATTATCCAGTTATTATGTGGTGGTATATATTTACTCCTTGTGTACCAGTATTATTGGTCATGGAAATTTACCTACGTTAAAGTGTTTCTTACATATGTAAATTTTAATTTGTGTGTGGGATTTGGGTGGAATAGGAGCGTGGCAGAAGATTGACGAGCTGCAGAGCCTAGCAGGGGCCCTTGCCTTTTTTTTTGGTCCGGGGGCCCCGAGTGTTGTCAGTCCGTCCCTGGGGGGGAGGGGAGGGGAGGGAAGGGGTGTAATTAAGGGTGTGTGTGTGGGGGGGGTGCCAAACAAATGGTCCGCCCCGGCTGCCAAATGCTCTAGGTACGCCCCTGTCCACATGGTCGGGTTTACAGCAAGTTTTCCGCTGGGAGTTTGAGCTGTAGTGGAAAATTTGTTGCATCTCAAACTTGCAGCGAGAAACTCACTGTAAACCCGACCGTGTGAATGTACCCTGTACATTCACATGAGGGGGTCGGGGAAAACCTCCAGCTGTTGCAAAACTACAACTCCCAGCATGCCCTTTGGCTGTCCGTGCATGCTAGGGGTTGCAGTTATGCAACAGCTGGAGGCACACTGGTTGCAAAACACTGATTTAGGTAGCAAACTCTCAGTGTTTTGCAACCAGTTTGCCTCCAGCTGTTGCATAACTGCAACCCCCAGCATGCACGGACAGCAGAAGGGCATGCTGGGACTTGTAGTTATGCAACAGCTAAAGGCATACTACTACTACTACAACTTCCAGCATGCCATTTGGCTGACCGTGCATGCTGGGGGTTGTAGTTATGCAACAGATGGAGGCACACTGGTTGCAAAACACTGAGAGTTTTGTTACTTAACTCAGTGTTTGTCAACCTGTGTGCCTCCAGCTGTTGCAAAACTACAACTACAAGCATGCATGGTATGTCAGTGCATGCTGGGAGTTATAGTTTTGCAACAGCTGGAGGCACACGGTTTTGGAAACACTGAGTTAGGAAACAGAAAATGTTTCCCAACCAGTGTGCCTCCAGTTGTTGCAAAACTACAGTTCCCAGCATGCCCAGATAGCCGAAGGGCATGTTGGGAGTTGTAGTTATGCCACAACTGGAGGAGAACAGTTTGGAGACCACTAAGTAGTGGTGCCCAAACTGTAGCCCTACAGATGTTGCAAAACTATAACTCCAAGCATGCCCAGACTGCCCAGGCATGCTGGGAGTTGTAGTTCGGCAACATCTGAAGGGCCTGATGTTACAAAACCACAACTCCCAGCATGCCTGGGCAGTCTGGGCATGCTTGGAGTTATAGTTTTGCAACATCTGTAGGGCTACAGCTTGGGCACCACTGTATAGTGGTCTCCAAACTGTGGCCCTCCAAATGTTGCAAAACTACAACTCCCAGGATGCCCAGACAGCCTTTGACTGTCTGGGCATGCTAGGAGTTGTAGTTTGGCATTATTTTTGCACCATGACCGGTCGTTTATTTAGTACCACTTTTGTGTATAAGTTACTTTTTAGTCACATTAATCTTTATGGGAATGTGATGTGAGTAAAACACAGCAATTCTGGACTTTTTTTTTTTTACATTTACTCCGTTCACCGTACAGGATCATTAATATTATATTTTGATAGTTTGGACATTTATGCACGCGGCGATACCAAATATGTTAATTTATTTTTACGCTTTTTGGGGTAAAAATGGGAAGAAGGGGCGATTTACATTTTTATTGGAAGGGGGGGGGGGATTTTTCACACTTTGTATGTCCCCATAGGGGACTATTTATAGCAATCATTAGATGCCGCGGGTGATCACGCAGATAACGCCCGCATTGCTGCAGATGCCGTGATCTGTATTGATCACGACATCTGAGGGGTTAATGACAGACATCAGTGTGATCGTTGATTTCTGCCATTACCGGTGGGCTCTGGCTACTGATAGCAGCCGGGAACTGCCGTGCAGGATGGGAGCACCGAACCGGTACATCATGTACAGGATGAAGATATATACATGTCATGGTGCGCTAAGTCCAATCGCATCAGTATGTACATTTACATCCATTGTCCTTAAGGGGTTAAAAGGCTTGCCTGGCAATGGCAGTCACAGACAGTCTCTCTCTCTCTCAGTCTCCTATAGGCTCCAACAGCAGCAAACTTCTATCTGAGCTGCTGCTTGCTGAGTCAGCCTGTCTGTAGGAGGCAACTTCTCAGTGTTGACTGTAAGGCTATGTTCACACAGAAAAATTACATATTTTGTAGATAGTGGAGCGGTGTCAAATCATGCCGGTGCTTGAACCGCTCGGAAATTTGGCGTCTCATAGCCGGCAATGCATTTCTGAGCAGAATACGCAGACATGTCTATTCTTTCTGCGGACACCAGAATTTGAATTTCTGTGCCAGATATTTCCTGTGTGGAAATTCTGCTGTGTGCACAGTGCGCCAGAATCCTATTGAAATTGATGGGACTCTGCTTCAGTAGAATTTCCGTGCGGAATATTGCTGCGGAATTTCCCTGCAGACATCCTGATGTGTGAACATAACCTAAGAATTATTAAAAAGGTGGAGGGTGCAAAGAAGGGGTGAGACCAAAGGGGCGGACAGAGGGGCAGCAAAATGAGATTTTGCCTACGGTGGAAAAAATCCTTGCACCAACCCTGGTGGCGGCGGCCAAAGCTGCTGAACAGGCAGGGTCCCAGTGCCATTTTAACCCGCTCCCTCCTTTTTATCCCCCTGTGCCCTTCCAATCCCCAGTCCCCCTCTGATCCCCCCTGAGCCATCTCAATCAGCCTAGTCCCTGCCGTAGTGGTCGGCGTGCAAAACCAAATCAAATTTGTGCGAGGTCCAGAGTATGGGTTATTGTGTTTTTTTGTATTTAATGAAGTTCTAGCGTTTTTCTTCCCAGATTTTCTAAATTAACCCTTGAGTCACATGATGAAAGAATCACATGACTTGAAAAGAGAAAAGCTGGGGGGGGGGGGGGGGGGGGGGAAACACCAAGGGGGTAGAAATGTCTGTAATAATAATAATTATACACATTGGGGGAAATGTATGAAAAACTGTGCAGAGGAAGTTGACCAGTTGCCCATAGCAACCAATCTGATCGCTTCTTTCACTTTTCAGAGGACTTTTTAAAAATGAAAGAAGCAATCTGATTGGTTGCTATGGGCAACCACTTTTCCTCCCCCAGTGTTTTTGGTAAAACTTTCACAAAGATGGCATCTTGGAAGAAAATAAATGAGGGGGGGCAGTTTTTGTGCCGTCTTTTCAAAACATGAGACTGTTACTAGGCTTAGGCTGGGATTAAACACAGTTTATATGCCGCATTTTTCAAATCACACATTGCTTTATCTTTGGTGCCCCCCCCCCCCCCCATGTCAGGGCATGCTGGGAGTTGTAGTTTTGCAACAGGTGGACAGCCACAAGGGATAACTGATGCAGTATGTCAATCTAGGGCCATGGTGTCTGATCTTGAACTGGCAGCAGGAGCCACGACCACTTTAAATCAATGGCTGCCGGGACGTCTGACGAGTGACATCCTACGCTGCAGACCCCAACGTCAGGGACGTCACTCGTCAGACACCAAGGCTGTTGGGGCCACAAAATGATATTACAAATACTAAGCGTCTGGTTAGGAGAAACAAATATTATGCAACCATAGGGAGTAGCGCCATTTTAATAAAAAATGCAACAAAAACAAATCCCTTAGATAACAGTCATACAGAATATATTAAAAAGCTTTTTAGGTTTCAGCCAATCAGAGAGCAGCACTGCTCAAATAGAACTCCCAGGAGGTAACAGCGTGTCACACATGTGATGTCATAACCATTGTCCACCAGAGAGCAGCACTGAGCAGATATAACACTGCTCCTGCTCATTCTCCATCAGTGAGGGGCCGGTGCTGGACACTGTAGGGACGCGGGAATGTGAAGTCAAAAACATGACTGTGACTGGTAAGTATCACATTGTTGTGTCCAAAAGGATTTAGTGCAGTTCCATGTGCATTTCTATAATAAACATGTAAATAATCTCTCTTTTGTTTTCCTATCTTAGATGCATTATTTCCAGCATGTGGAGTAGCATTTCCGGACTTAAAGCAAGAAGTTGGATGATGGCCTAGATTTCCAGACCTACAGCAAGAAGTTGGATGAAGGCCTAGATTTCCGGACCTACAGCAAGAAGTTGGATGAAGGCACAGCCCCTCGAATCACGAACATACACTGACACATTGGCCCAAATTCTAGAGGTAACCTCCTTTAGTATGCCCAGAGGAAGGGCAATACAGTAGCCATGGATTCCCTACAGGTTTCCTCCCCTCTGGAGGTTTTTCCTGTCCTGAGTTAGTTACTGTACGCTCTTTGTGAGTGATGGGAGGTTACATAAAATCCCTACACAAACACTTTTATAAATAATAAATAAAGTTTCCCTTTTTTAAACTGTTCTTTGACTTGTCCGATTTATTTTATGTCTGTGTGTGAAAAATAGTGTTAGCAAATGGTGGATGCCATGAGTTTTTTTTTTTTTTTAAGTGTCAAAGGTGCTCGATCTGCACGATCTGCACAATGTGATGCGGAGAGAGGCAGCTGATGCTGGTTGGTACAGTTGCTGAGGCAACCGTAGGACACCCAGCAAGTTCTGTGCACAAGCCTTTTTGTGATGAACGGGAACTTATACAGTTGCAAAGGATCAACTTTTGGGTACGTGCACTGGCACTTAAAGGAGTACTCCGCCCCTAGATATCTTAACCCCTATCTTAAGGATGAGGGATAAGATGTCTGATGGTGAAGGCCCTGCTGCTGGGACCGCAGCGATCTCCATGCAGCTCCCGGCATTCTAAATGGTATGTTTAGATTGCTGGCTTCCCCTGGCGGGATTCATGACATCACATAGACATGAATGGAGGGGGCGTGGCATGACATCATTACCCGCACCACAAGAACTCAGTGTTCTACATATATTGTTTAGAACGCTGGGTACTGCACGGAGATCACGGGGGTGAGAGCGGCAGGACCTCAATGATCAGAAATCTTAACTAGAGATGAGTGAACTTTTCAAATATTCGATTCGGCCTATTTGCCGAATTTCCGGAAAAAGTTTGTTTCGATCCGAATTTGTTCGCGGCGAATTGATATTAAATAAGGCTATTTCTAGTCTACATACAGCCTCTATAGGGGTATATAACACTTTTCTGTGTCCTAAAATGCATATGGAGTGTGCTGGGGTAGTGAAATAATATTGAATAGCATGCAGATTACCGGCATCGCTCTTAGAATCACTGCCGCATAGCAGCACAATGACAGAGCCTGGTGGTGGCATCAGTGTCAGGAGACCATATAGTGGCTGAATGGCACTGCGAGGAGGTGTTGGCAGCATGAGGACACCATATAGTGGCTGAATGGCACAGCGTGGAGGTGTTGGCAGAATGAGGAGACCATATAGTGGCTGAATGGCACAGCGTGGAGGTGTTGGCAGCATGAGGACACCATATAGTGGCTGAATGACACAGCGTGGAGGTGTTGGCAGCATGAGGACACCATATAGTGGCTGAATGGCACAGCGTGGAGGTGTTGGCAGCATGAGGACAACATATAGTGGCTGAATGACACAGCGTGGACATGTTGGCAGCAAGAGGATACCAGTTAGTGGCTAAATGGCACAGCGTGGAGTTGGCTGATGCATTAATACACTACACACCAGGGCTTCACAATCCCCCCCCCCAAAAAAAAAAAAACACCACAATGTGAGAAGTTTTTGACAAAGATTTCTCATTGGTAGCACACGCTATACTAAAATTTGAAATTCCCAGACCCAGGCCCCACCACTGCGGCATCAGTAACCCATATATTGCCTGAAGGACACAGCCTGGAGTTGGCTGATGCACCAGTACACACCAGGGCTTCACATTCTCCCCCCCCCCCCCCCCCAAAAAAAAAAAAAAAAAGACATTGAGAAATTTTTCACAAAGATTTCTCATAGGTAGCACCCGCTATCCAAAATTTTTAAATTCACAGACCCAGGCCCCACCTCTGCGGCATCAGGAACCCATATATTGCCTGAAGGACACAGCCTGGAGTTGGCTGATGCACCAGTACACACAGGGCTTCACAATCCGCCCCCAAATCAACAAAATTGTATACATTGTTTTAAAAAATATATACCTTTGTGTAAGAACAAGCGCATATCCAACATTTCAGAAGACTCTATAATGTAGGACGGTGGACCACCCAAAGACTTTCTTCTCAAAAATAATAAACCACACAATGTTTGAAATTATTTAAAAAAAATTATTACATATGTGTGTAAGCGCATCTGTCTCCAAAAGATCAGTTCACCAAAGGATTTTTTTTCGCCAAAAAATGATTAAGCAGAGTTAATCCCTCTCCGGATTTTTTTTATTTTTATTTTCATTAAAAAATCACACGCAACAAGTGTTCCTTTGTATAACGGTTAGCATTCTGCAAATTTCAATTTTATTACTGATAAAATTATCAGTAAATTTAACAATAACACTACCCAAGAGTGTTTAATTACCCCATACATTGCACCAGGAACAGTCAGGAGTAGGCCTCAGCAGTACCCAAGAGGCTTTAATAACCCCTTACCTTGCCCGATCAATTGCGAGATCGAGCAATAACAGTTGTGTTATGGACTCAGATGTCCTGGGCCGCACTAGCGCTCCACTGAACGGATTAGCGTGTTTCTATCTTTCAAGGACAGGTGCGCGTTACACGCTGAAACCAGTTCGTGATAGGGATCTGGGATTGCAATTATTTACCCTTAAAACGAGGAATTACCAGTAAGTGAGGGTCATAAGCTCGCGTTGATTAAGTCCCTGCCCTTTGTACACACCGCCTGTCGCTACAACCGATTGAATTAGTTAGTGAGGTCCTCGGATCGGCCCAGGGGGGTAAGGAGAAGGCCCTGGCAGAGCGCCGAGAATTTAACGATCATTGTTGAAATTTGCATTAAGCATGAATTTAGCTACTGCTAAACATCTAAAAATGTAAGGCCCAAGGCCAGAGGCACCAGGGAGGCAAGTAGTTTGTGAAAGACACAGAATGAGTCTGGAGCAGTCATTCGCAGTACCCAAGAGCATTTCATAACCCCTTACATTTAAAGATCAATGTTTACATTTGCATTAACCATGTATTTAGCTACTGCTAAACATCCAAAAATTTAAGGCCTAAGGCCAGAGGCACCAGGGAGGCAAGATGTTTGTGAAAGACACAGAATGAGTCTGTAGCAGTCATTCAAAGTACCCAAGAGGGTTTCATAACCCCTTACATTAAAGATCAATGTTTACATTTGCATTAAGCATGTATTTAGCTACTGCTAAACTTCAAAAAATTACAGGCCCAAGGCCAGAAGCATCAGTTTCCCCCATATTAGGAGCATAGTTGTCCCCCAGATTAGGAGCATAGTTGTCCCCCAGATTAGGCAGCATAGATGTCCCCCAGATTAGGAGCATAGATGTCCCCCAGATTAGGCAGCATAGATGTCCCCCAGATTAGGCAGCATAGAAGTCCCCCAGATTAGGAGCATAATTTTCCCCTAGATTAGGAGCATAATTGTCCCCCAGATTAGGCAGCATAGATGTCCCCCAGATTAGGCAGCATAGATGTCCCCCAGATTAGGAGCGTAGTTGTCCCCCAGATTAGAAGCATAGTTGTCCCCCAGATTAGGAGCATAGTTGTCCCCCAGATTAGGCAGCATAGTTGTCCCCCAGTCAGCGCAGGCCGGTCAGAGCCAATCAAAGGGCCGTATGTGGCAAGCGGGCCGTACAATGCCCAGATCTGCCCCAGAGGATTTCATAACCAACCATAATAGAGAAAATTTTGTTGTAGGAGCATGGTCAATCTACTCAGACCCATCTGTCATGGGTCTGCACTAAACACCATCTGTCATGGGTCCGCACTAAACACCTGCTCTGATGGCACACTACTGGCCGGGCAGGACAGCTTTTCCAGAGCAAACTCTGCTAGTTGTGGCCATAAATCAAGTTTGGCTGCCCAGAAGTCCAGCGGATCTTCAATGGTTGTAGGAATGGCCATATCAAGGTATGCCACCACCTACTGGTTCAGGTCCTGCTCCATGTTTACCTGCTGCTGATGAGTTGCTTCACTATGCGGGTGAAGAAAGCTACTCATCAGCGACTGTAGACTCAGGCTTCTGATTGAGCTGGTACTGCTTCTCCCACCCCTCCCCTCCCCAGCAGCCATGGCAATGGAAGGTGAGCGCAGAGGGACCCCCGAGTCAGACCTGCGAGTGGATGAACCACGTGGCCGATAGGAATCAGCCAACTGACTACGTAGAATCTCTCTGTAGTAGGTCAGTTTGTCCTCCCTCTCAGTGGGTGTAAAAAAGGCCCCCAGTTTGGGACAATAGTGAGGGTCTAATAAGGTGGAGATCCAGAAGTCATCCCGCTGACGAATTTTGACAATTCGGGGGTCACTACTCAAGCAACTGAGCATGCATCGTGCCATTTGCGCCAGTGACTCGGAGGGACTACCTGCCTCCATCTCCACTGCATACTGCCACGGCGTGTCTGGGTCCTCTGTCTCAACTTCCTCATAACCCTCCAGCTCCTCTGACTGCTCCTGCTCCTCCTCTCCTGTCCGAAGACTAGAAACACCAGCCATCTCATCCAACCTAAACTGTGCTCCGCTCTGCCCCTCATCATCCTCTTCCTCCAGTTCAGCCCCCACAGTGCTCATGTAGCCTTGAGATGTAGGCACAACGTCTCCATTGCCGTGACTAGCCATGGTTTCAATCATTTGTTGTAGGAAATGTAGGAGTGGAATTACGTCGTTCATGGCGTAATCCAGGCGACTCACAAATTATGTGGCTTCCTCAAAGGGCCTCAGCAAACGGCAGGTATCACGTATGAGCTGCCACTGGTTCATATTGAAGTTACACAGAGGAGTACTCCTATCTGCTTGGATCATCAAGAAATCGGTGATGGCTTTTCTTTGTTCGTATAGTCTGTCCAACATATGGAGGGTGGAATTCCAACGTGTGGCAACGTCACAAATAAGACTATGTTGTGGGATACCGTTCTGACGATGCAGCTCAAGGAAGGTGTGCTTGGCGGTGTACGAGTGGCTGAAGTGCATGCACAGTTTCCTTGCCATTTTCAGGATGTTTTGCAAATGGGGTGAAGACTTGAGGAAGTGCTTGACAACCAGATTCAACACGTGTGAATTGCAGGGCGCATGTTTCACACTTCATTGTCGCAGCGCGGACACGATGTTCTTCCCGTTGTCTGTCACCATGGTTCCCATTTACAGATTTCGTGGAGTAAGCCATACTCAGATTTCTTTACGAATGAACTTTAGTAGTTCCTCCCCTGTGTGACTCCGTTCGTCAAGGCAAACCATGTGAAGAACAGCTTTACACGCCATGCCCTACACACATGGTACGATGAATGGCCACCGAGATTTGGACGTGCAGTGGAGGCCGAGGACACGGTGGAGCATGAGGAGGCGGCGTCGCACACTGTAACAGGACCAACTGCCTGGGAGCGAGAGCGTGGAGGAGGAAGTGGTGTGACCTGTCCAAGTTGCTGTTGTGGCTGTGCAGGAACCACATTTACCCAGTGAGCTGTAAAAGACAAGTATTGTCCCTGCCCGTAGTCACAGCTCCATACGTCGGCGCTGCCGTGCACTTTTGAACACACCAACAGGCTCAAGGACTGGCCCACCTTCTCTTGTACAAACTTATGCAGGGCTGGTACTGCCTTCTTCGCAAAGAAATGACGGCTTGGGACTCTCCACCTCAGCTCGGCACAAGCCATCAATTCTCTGAAAGGTGCAGAGTCCACCACTTGAAAAGGGAGGGACTGCAACACCAGCAACTTGGACAGGAGCACATTCAACTTCTGCGCCGTTGGATGAGTGGGCGCATACTGTTGTCTCTTGGACATGGCTTCTCCGATGGATTGTTGGCGGAATGGCTGAATAAAAGCGGGAGAAGCAGGAGCGACAGAAGGAGGGTTTGACAAACAGCTCCCTTCGGCTGAGGTGGTGGAGCCTTGGCTGGATGAAGGAGGGTTTGACACACAGCTCCCTTGGGCTGAGGTGGTGGAGCCTTGGCTGGATGAAGGAGGGAGCGGATGGCCACTGGGTGATGCAGCAGGCTGGACCACTACATCGGAGCCACGGTTCTTCCATGCCGCTTTATGGTGGCGAAGCATGTGTTGACGCAGGGCCGTGGTGCCGACATTGGGACCCTGGCCACGCTGCACCTTCTGCCGACAGATCTTGCATTTGGCTACGTGATCCTCCTCTGGATGCCTTATGAGAAACTTCCACACCGCCGAGTTGCTGATTTTCCCACTCGCAGTCCGCACTAATTGTCTGCTACTGGGGCCGTCTCCAGGAACCCCTGTTCCACTACCACCCTGAAAGGTAGGTTGCCGCGAAGCAGGTGGTCTCCCCCGGGCACGTTTGGCTCCTGAATTTCCACTACTGCCACCACGCTGACTGCCAACCGTGCTACCGCCTTGCTGCCTCAGGGGCAGCCTGCAACTCTCTTCTCCTGATGATGATGAAGCCCCTTCTGCACCCTGCTCCCAATTGCGATCGGCTTCATCATCAACAGTTCTGTGCACGTCACTGATGTCCTCCTTAGGTTCCCCAACAGTGTCTGCTTCAGGACCCTGAACACTTGCAACACCGCTTCCCACTTCACACTCCGCATCACTACTTGGCCGCCTAGCGGAGCAAGCAGCGCATGTCTCCTCCCCTTCTTGGCTGTCCAGTAGCTGCTGACTGTCCTCTATTGGATCGTCCTCAGTAAATAGTGGAGCTGAACCCACAGCATAAACTACTTCTTTAGGAGAGAGAACAGCATAGGACAAAGGCAATGGGAGGACACGAACTGCTCCCGGGCCATGCCAACTGAGGGTTCTTTCTGAGGAACCCACCGACTGTTGACTGGGGGTGTCAGATGTCACTTGTGATGATGTGGATGAGCGTGTTAAACAATCGACGACGGCAGATGGGTTGCTGGAGGAGACACGACCGCAGGCTGATAATAGGAGCTCAGGCCTCTCGCTGTGACTCTTGCTGCCACTTGCCCCAAGTCTGCTGCCAACTCTGCCTGAAGTATTTAGGCCTCTGCCACTCCTCTGTGCACGTCCTGGCACTTCTCTGCCTGACACACTTAGTGCGTTTATGAGGGCATTACAATACGCTACACTACTCATTAAACAGTATTTGTCTAGAACAGCAGCAGGTGATTACTTACGGCTGTCCTTGAACAGTATGTAGGCCCTTGACTGATTAACAGGTACTAGATGGTACAATACTTGGATGTACCTATGCGATATGCACTGATGAGGGCAGTAATATGCATAACTATTAGCAGAAAAAACTCTGTATTTTTGTAATACACCAGCCGTTGAATACTATTGTTTAGACTTTGACGGTTTGGAGCACCCTGACAGCTACAAAATGGTACAATATTTGGATGTATGTATGCCGTATACACTGATGAGGGAAGTAATAAGCCTAACTATTAGCAGAAAAAAACTCTGTATTTTTGTAAAACACCAGCCGGTGGATACTATTGTTTGGACTTTGACAGTATGGAGCTTCTTGACAGCTACTAAATGGTACAATACTTGGATGTACCTAAGAGGTATGCACTGATGAGGGCAGTAATATGCCTAATTATTAGCAGAAAAAAATCTGTATTTTTGTAAAACACCAGCCGGTGGATACTATTGTTTGGACTTTGACGGTATGGAGCATCTTGACAGCTTAACAGGTACTAAATGGTACAATACTAGGATGTACGTATGCGGTATGCACTGATGAGGGCCTATTAGCAGAAAAAACTCTGTATTTTTGTAAAACACCAGCCGGTGGATGCTATTGTTTGGACTTTGACGGTATGGAGCACCTTGACAGCTTAACAGGTACTAAATGGTAAATAACTTGGATGTACGTATGCGGTATACACTGATGAGGGCAGTAATATGCCTATTAGCAGAAAAAACTCTGCATTTTTGTAAAACACCAGCCAGTGGATACTATTGTTTGGACTTTGATGGTTTGGAGCACCTTGACAGCTACTAAATGGTACAATACTTGGATGTACCTATGCGGTATGCACTGACGAGGTCCTATTAGCAGAAAAAACTCAGTATTTTTGTAAAACACCAGCCGGTGGATACTATTGTTTGGACTTTGACGGTTTGGAGCACCTTGACAGTTACTAAATTGTTACGCCGAGCGCTCCGGGTCCCTGCTCCTCCCCAGAGCGCTCACGGCGTCTCTCTCTTTGCAGCGCCCCGGTCAGACCCGCTGACTGGGAGCGCTGCACTGACATTGCCGGCGGGGATGCGATTCGCATAGCGGGACGCGCCGGCTCGCGAATCGCATCTCAAGTCACTTACCCGTCCCGGTCCCCGGCTGTCACGTTCTTGCGCGCGCGGCTCTGCTCTCTAGGCCCGCGCGCCAGCTCTCTAAGATTTAAAAGGCCAGTGCACCAGTGATTGGTGCCTGGCCCAATCAGCCTAATTAGCTTCCACCTGCTCCCTGTCCATATTACCTCACTTCCCCTGCACTCCCTTGCCGGATCTTGTTGCCTTGTGCCAGTGAAAGTGTTTAGTGTTGTCCAGAGCCTGTGTTCCAGATCTCCTGCTATCCTCCTTGACTACGAACCTTGCCGTCTGCCCCGACCTTCTGCTACGTCTGACCTTGCCTCTGCCTAGTCCTTCTGTCCCACGTCTTCTCAGCAGTCAGCGAAGTTGAGCCGTTGCCGGTGGATACGACCTGGTTGCTACCGCCGCAGCAAGACCATCCCGCTTTGCGGCGGGCTCTGGTGAAAACCAGTAGCAACTTAGAACCGGTCAACCGACATAGTACACGCCAATCCCTCGCTGACACAGAGGATCCACATCCAGCTAGCCGAATCCTAACAGTAGATCCGGCCATGGATCCCGCTGGGGTGTCCTGCTGCCAAGTCTCGCTGACCTATCCACGGTGGTCGCTCAGCAATCGCAGCAAATTGCCCAACAAGGACAGCAGCTGTCGCAGTTGACCGCCACGTTACAGCAACTTCTGCCACTGCTACAGCAGCAACCATCTCCTCCGCCAGCTCCTGCACCTCCTCCGCAGCGACTGGCCGCTCCTAGCCTCCGCTTGTCCCTGCCGGACAAATTTGTTGGGGACTTTAGACTCTGCCGTGACTTCTTTTCTCAATGTTCCCTACATATGGAGATGTTGTCGGACCAATTTCCTACAGAACGGTCTAAGGTGGCGTTCGTAGTGAGTCTTCTTTCTGGAAAGTAGGTGATCATAAAAGAGCAAAAAAGACCTCGCAAATGGCGCTGCTGGTTCCGTGGAGATGTAGGAATAAACCAAAATCCAAGTTGGAATATTGTAAAAGCTTGTGGATTTTATTGCAAATGAATAAAACCAATAAAAGCAATAGCAATAAAAGAGTGATACAAGTTAAGATTACGCGTTTCGGGGGAGCCACCCCCTTCTTCAGATCAGTATGCAGACTATACAAACAGAGATTCTATAAATACTGGAAAAAAGGGCGCCAGGTACATTAGGGGGCGGAGTTATGCAAATTACATACATGTGAAACAATAGGAAAAATTAGGAAAAACCACAGAAACCGAATGTAATCAAAGAATGTACATCTTATATAGGTAACAGTGGGGACCAAATGTTATTAAGACAGGGAATTCAGTGTGTGGCTCAAAGATGAGGCTGCCGATGTCTGGCAGTATCAGGCCACACATCCGGACCTCAGATGATACTGCAGGATCCCTACCTAAGAAGCAATCTTCCATCCAAACCTCCGCTTACCTTCCGTAGAGCCCGGACACTACGGAATATCATCGCTCCCAGTAAACTCAAAACCACGATACTGCGCAATAACCCTTCCATTTTTCCCACGTTAACAGGAAGCTTCAAGTGTGGTCTTCCACGATGCAAGTGCTGTTCACACATTGCACACAACTGCCAATCATTTTCCTCCTCCGTTACCAAAGAAACCTTTAACATCAAATCATTCCTCAACTGTGGCTCCCGGTATGTCATTTACCTCTTACAGTGCTCCTGCAAACAGCAATACGTGGGTAGGACCATAAGGTGCTTTAGGGAACGCCTGAATAAGCACCGCAGCAACACCACACGCGGCTACCTACTCCACAGTGTTTCGCGTCACCTCACTGAGCACCACCAGGGTGATTTCAGCAATATTAAGGCTACCCCCATAGAACACATCAATAAGGATGTCAACCAACGATACAACACCCTCAGAAGACGTGAAAACTTTTGGATTCATACCCTGGGCACCATCTCACCAGGGGGTCTCAATGAAATGATTGAATGTAACCTTTAACCCTCGAACGCATCCATCAGATTAATCAACCCTAATCCGCCTGTATTTACCACTAATTTTACTTTAATCACCCCATCCACCATAAATTCTACACAAACCCCAATATACCATTCATTTCATTCTATTCTACATATTCACATGCATGTTGTGGTAAATGTGCATTATCACCCTTATGCACATGAACACACTCTCACATGTACACTGCTACTCAAATGTGTATGGTTTCACTCACATACATGCACAGTAGTACATTGGTCCAGCTCCACACATATGCATATGCTCACTTGCATCTCTTGCGATGCATGTGCATTGTCACTCATATGTGTTATTATACAACTATTAAGTACAGCCGTCCTGCTATATGGCTGCCAAACATATGCCCACACGTCTTTCGTGACACATGTGCATTACTACCCGTATGCTCATGTATATACACATATAATTCCTTACCCACTCTACATCTCCTCGGCTGGATCTCGTGCCCCCCCCCCCAATGTATATATATACATATGTATATATATATATATATATATATATATATATATATATATTTAAGCTACCTGAACTAGGACCCCCACTCCAGTAGCTGTCACCCATTATGTACATGCCATGTACCTCCACCCCATGTCCACAGTACCCAGGTATGACTACTAGCCCATCTTCCCAATATTTGTCATCACATTCTCCTATTTTCTTTTTTAGTCCTCTCATGCTCCGTATCCCCCCATCCCCCTGTATCATGCATCACTCTCCCCTAAATAACACACTTCATTCTTATCTAAATCAATTTAATCATTTCTGGATATCCTCTTCCATCCCCCTGCAGTTCTCGCCAGCTTACACAGAGCTACACACTGTTAGATGCAGCGCACGGAGCTGTCAGCATACCACTGACAGCTCTCCGGGATCACTGCTTTCTGATTGGCCGCACTAGCCACGTGACGCACGCACCTTAGTAACGCGTCCGTGGCAACTCCCCCCTGACGCGCGCCCTCGCATTACACATCACGGCCGCTGTCAGAGCTGTTCTGGCTCACATCTGGACCCCGGATGTTTTCATCTGAGGTCCGGATGTGTGGCCTGATACTGCCAGACATCGGCAGCCTCATCTTTGAGCCACACACTGAATTCCCTGTCTTAATAACATTTGGTCCCCACTGTTACCTATATAAGATGTACATTCTTTGATTACATTCGGTTTCTGTGGTTTTTCCTAATTTTTCCTATTGTTTCACATGTATGTAATTTGCATAACTCCGCCCCCTAATGTACCTGGCGCCCTTTTTTCCAGTATTTATAGAATCTCTGTTTGTATAGTCTGCATACTGATCTGAAGAAGGGGGTGGCTCCCCCGAAACGCGTAATCTTAACTTGTATCACTCTTTTATTGCTATTGCTTTTATTGGTTTTATTCATTTGCAATAAAATCCACAAGCTTTTACAATATTCCAACTTGGATTTTGGTTTATTCCTACATCTCCACGGAACCAGCAGCGCCATTTGCGAGGTCTTTTTTGCTCTTTTATGATCACCTACTCTCTCCAGGAGACGGTTTTTACCTCACCTGTAACCTCAGGCTCAGCAGCGGCTCCGGCTATTTTGTAACCCGTGCATTGGGTTGATATGCAAGTTTAATACTTGCTCTAAGGTGAGCAGTTACTACCTAAGGGGCCTGCAAGCCCCGCATCTACTTCCCTTCCTTTTCCCTCAACCACCCAACGGTATCACACGAGGCGCCCTCTCTGGTCTCTCTTTTTTTCTCCCCATACAGGTTCTTTCTGGAAAGGCCTTGTCTTGGGCCACACCGCTCTGGGACCGCAATGATCCTCCCACAGCCACAGTCCAGTCCTTCTTCGCTGAAGTCCGTAGTGTCTTCGAAGAACCAGCCTGAGCTGCTTCTGCTGAGACTGCCCTGCTGAACCTGGTCCAGGGTAATTCTTCTGTAGGCGAGTACGCCATCCAATTTCGTACTCTCGCTTCCGAATTATCTTGGAATAACGAGGCTCTCTGCGCGACCTTTAAAAAAGGCCTATCCAGTAACATCAAGGATGTGCTGGCCGCACGAGAGATTCCTGCCAACCTGCAAGAACTTATCCATTTGGCCACCCGCATTGACACCATTTGGCCACCCGCATTTTCTGAGAGACACCAGGAGCTCCGCCAGGAAAAAGACCTTGATCTCTTGGCACCTCTCCCACAGTATCCTTTGCAATCTACCCCTGTGCCTCCCGCCGAGGAGGCTATGCAAGTGGATCGGTCTCGCCTGACCCATGAAGAGAGGACTCGCCGTAGGGGAAAAAATCTATGTCTGTACTGCGCTAGTACCGAACATTTCTTGGTAGATTGCCCTCTTCGTCCTCCACGTCTAGGAAACGCACGCACTCAGCTCACGTGGGTGTGGCGTCCCTTGGTACGTAGTCTGCTTCTCCACGTCTCACTGTGCCCGTGCGGATTTCTCCTTCTACCAACTCCTCCCTCTCAGCCGTGGCCTGCTTGGACTCTGGTGCTTCTGGAAATTTTATTCTGGACTCTTTGGTGAATAAGTTCTGCATCCCGCTGACCCGTCTCGTCAAGCCGCTCTACATTTCTTCGGTCAACGGAGTGAAGTTGGACTGTACTGTGCGTTACCACACAGAACCCCTCTAAATGTACGTTGGACCCCATCACGAAAAGATAGAATTTTTCGTTCTTCCCAACTGCACCTCTGAAGTCCTCCTCGGTCTGCCATGGCTCCAGCATCATTCTCCCACCCTTGACTGGACCACCGGGGAGATCAAGAATTGGGGTTCTGCTTACCGTAAGAAATGCCTCACGTCTGCTCTCAGTCCCGTCTGTCGGGCCTCAGTGTCTCCTCCTGTGCCTGGTCTCCCCAAGGCCTATCAGGACTGTGCCGTGCCTCCTCATAGCCCCCGTCCTGGTGACACTCTGCCCCGTGACAAGCTTCACCCTTTGCCCCCCCTCCCCATTCCCACTTCTTCTGAACTACCTGCCGCTGGTATAGCTACCCAGGACTTCTTTTTTCAGAAGGAGACTCAAGAGGCGTCCCCTATGTTCTCGTCTCTTTTGAAGGGACAAGGAGACAAAAAGAGGGGGAGACCTAAGGGGGGGGTACTGTTACGCCGAGCGCTCCAGGTCCCTGCTCCTCCCCGTAGCGCTCGCGGCGTCTCTCTCTGCAGCGCCCCGGTCAGACCCGCTGACCGGGACAATGCACTGACATTGCCGGCGGGGATGCGATTCGCATAGCGGGACGCGCCCGCTCGCGAATCGCATCCCAAGTAACTTACCATTCCCGGTCCCCGGCTGTCACGTTCTGGCGCGCGCGGCTCCGCTCTCTAGGGCGCGCGCGCGCCAGCTCTCTAAGATTTAAAGGGCCAGTGCACCAGTGATTTGTGCCTGGTCCAATCAGCCTAATTAGCTTCCACCTGCTCCCTGTCCATATTACCTCACTTCCCCTGCACTCCCTTGCCGGATCTTGTTGCCTTGTGCCAGTGAAAGCGTTTAGTGTTGTCCAAAGCCTGTGTTCCAGATCTCCTGCTATCCTCCTTGACTACGAACCTTGCAGCCTGCCCCGACTTTCTGCTACGTCTGACCTTGCCTCTGCCTAGTCCTTCTGTCCCACGTCTTCTCAGCAGTCAGCGAGGTTGAGCCGTTGCCAGTGGATACGACCTGGTTGCTACCGCCGCAGCAAGACCATCCCGCTTTGCAGCGGGCTCTGGTGAAAACAAGTAGCAACTTAGAACCGGTCCACCGACACGGTCCACGCCAATCCCTCGCTGACACAGAGGATCCACATCCAGCTAGACGAATCCTAACAAAAATGGTACAATACATGGATGTACCTATGCGGTATGCACTGATGAGGGCAGTAATATGCTTAATTATTAGTAGAAAAAACTCTGTATTTTTGTAAAACACCAGCCGGTGGAAACTATTGTTTGGACGTTGGCGGTATGGAGCACCTTGACAGCTACTAAATGGTACAATACTTGGATGTACCTAAGCGGTATGCACTGATGAGGGTAGTAATATGCCTAACTATTAGCGGAAAAAACTCTATATTTTTGTAAAACACCAGCCGGTGGAAACTATTGTTTGGACGTTGGCGGTATGGAGCACCTTGACAGCTTAACAGGTACTAAATGGTACAATACTTGGATGTACCTATGCAGTATGCACTGATGAGGGCAGTAATATGCTTAACTATTAGCAGAAAAAACTCTGTATTTTTGTAAAACACCAGCCGGTGGATACTTTTGTTTGGCCTTTGACGGTTTGGAGCACCTTGACAGCTACTAAATGGTACAATACTTGGATGTACATATGCGGTATGCAATGATGAGGGCAGTAATATGCCTAACTATTAGCAGAAAAAACTCTGTATTTTTGTAAAACACCAGCCGGTGGATACTTTTGTTTGGACTTTGACGGTTTGGAGCACCTTGACAGCTTAACAGGTACTAAATGGTACAATACTTGGATGTACCTATGCGGTATGCACTGATGAGGGCAGTAATATGCCTAACTATAGCAGAAAAAACTCTGTATTTTTGTAAAACACCAGCCGGTGGATACTATTGTTTGGACTTTGACGGTTTGGAGCACCCTGACAGCTACTAAATGGTACAATATCTGGATGTACCTAAGCGGTATGCACTGATGAGGGCAGTAATATGCCTAACTATTAGCAGAAAAAACTCTGTATTTTTGTAAAACACCAGCCGGTGGATACTTTTGTTTGGACTTTGACAGTTTGGAGCACCTTGACAGCTACTAAATGGTACAATATCTGGATGTACCTAAGCGGTATGCAATGATGAGGGCAGTAATATGCCTAACTATTAGCAGAAAAAACTCTGTATTTTTGTAAAACACCAGCCGGTGGATACTATTGTTTGGACTTTGACGGTATGGAGCACCTTGACAGCTTAAAAGGTACTAAATGGTACAATACTTGCATGTGCCTATGCGGTATGCACTGATGAGGGCAGTTATATATGCGTAACTATACGCAGTAATAACTGTTTAAAAAAAAATAAACAGCCGGTGAATAGTATTGTTTGGACTTGCACAGTATGTAGCCCCCTGACAGATTAACTGGTATAAAATGGTACAAATGCACTACAGTCCACTGAACGATCACGTATTTCTGAACAGCAGCAGGACCCAACAGTGCAGCACCACAAAAAAAAAATCCAGGGATTAAACCCTAAATTGCACTCTGTCACACAATTCTGAGCAGCAGAAGTTTTGTGGAGCAAATAAAAATAAACTAAATTGGGCTGAAAAATGAGGAGATAAGATGCTTCAGAAAGTTCAGGCAGCTTGGAGATCTGTATGAGGCAGCTGACAGCTATCTGCCCCTCTCTGCTGCAATGCTCAATAACGTGAATAGGAGGTTTAGCTATCAATGATCCTTCTCAGAGTAACAGCACAGCACTCTGCACTCCTGCCTTTCCCTAATGCTGATGTGACTAGCAGTTGCAGTGTAACGCTGTGGTATGAGCTATTCACACACACACAGTCCCGTCCTCTCCATCTGAGTGCATAGATGAAATGAAGAGAGGCAAGATGGCCACTGATTATATAGGGGCTGTGACATCACAGGGGTCAGTGAACACTGATAGGCTGCATCTCACATGTGATTCAGGGTCAGCCCGCCTACCTTCATTCCCGCTACTGTTTCCCGCCCTCCCATAATCCCCTGCTGCATGTACTCACATGTGGATCAGCCATCTTAGGTCCCCAATAGCCTGGAACGCTGTAAAATGCAGTTTAATGAAGCAATTCACGCGATAGAATCGCAGCTATATTCGTATTCGTTGCGAATCAAATTTTTCATGAAATTCGTAACGAATTCGGGTTCGTCAACTTCGATTCGCTCATCTCTAATCTTATCCCCTATACTTTGGATAGGGAATAAGTAGAGATGAGCGAATCGAAGCTGACAAACTGTTTTTTGGGGGCATGTCGCATTTAGGAAGCCCCTTTGGTTCCATAACAGCAAAAAAAAAAACACATGACATAATATTTTGGAAAGTACACCCATTATGGCACATAACAAGGGGTACAGTGAGCCTTAACCCCTTAAGGACCAGGCCATTTTATACCTTAAGGACCGGAGCGTTTTTTGCAATTCTGACCACTGTCACTTTAAACATTAATAACTCTGGAATGCTTTTAGTTATCATTCTGATTCCGAGATTGTTTTTTCGTGACATATTCTACTTTAACTTAGTGGTAAAATTTAATGGTAACTTGCATCCTTTCTTGGTGAAAAATCCCAAAATTTGATGAAAAAAATGAAAATTTTGCATTTTTCTAACTTTGAAGCTCTCTGCTTGTAAGGAAAATGGATATTCAAAATATATTTTTTTTGGGTTCACATATACAATATGTCTACTTTATGTTTGCATCATAAAATTTATGAGTTTTTACTTTTGGAAGACACCATAGGGCTTCAAAGTTCAGTAGCAATTTTGAAATTTTTCACAAAATTTTCAAACTCACTATTTTTCAGGGACCAGTTCAGTTTTGAAGTGGATTTGAAGGGTCTTCATATTAGAAATACCCCATAAAAGACCCCATTATAAAAACTACACCCCCTAAAGTATTCAAAAAAACATTCAGTAAGTGTATTAACCCTTTAGGTGTTTCACAGGAATAGCAGCAAAGTGAAGGAGAAAATTCACAATCTTCATTTTTTACACTCGCATGTTCTAGTAGACCCAATTTTTGAATTTTTGCAAGGGATAAAAAGGAGAAAATTTTTACTTGTATTTGAAACCCAATTTCTCTCGAGTAAGCACATACCTCATATGTCTATGTTAATTGTTCGGCGGGCGCAGTAGAGGGCTCAGAAGGGAAGGAGCGACAAATGGTTTTTGGGGGGCATGCCGCATTTAGGAAGCCCCTATGGTGCCAGGACAGCAAAAAAAAAAACACATGGCATACCATTTTGGAAACTAGACCCCTCAGGGAACGTAACAAGGGGTAAAGTGAACCTTAATACCCCACAGGTGATTCACGACTTTTGCATATGTAAAAAAAATATATATTTTTTTTACCTAAAATGCTTGGTTTCCCAAAAATTTTACATTTTTAAAAAGGGTAATAGCAGAAAATACCCCCCAAAATTTGAAGCCCAATTTCTCTCGATACAGAAAACACCTCGCATGGGGGTGAAAAGTGCTCTGCTGGTGCACTACAGGTCTCAGAAGAGGAGGAGTCACATTTGGCTTTTTGAAAGCAAATTTTGCTCTGGGGGCATGCCGCATTTAGGAAGCCCCTATGGTGCCAGAACAGCAAAAAAAAAACACATGGCATACCATTTTGGAAACTAGACCCCTCGGGGAACGTAACAAGGTGTAACGTGAACCTTAATGCCCTACAGGTGTTTCACGACTTTTGCATATGTAAAAAAAAAATTTTTTTTTTACCTAAAATGCTTGTTTTCCCAAAATGTTTACATTTTTAAAAAGGGTAATAGCAGAAAATACCCCCCAAAATTTGAAGCCCAATTTCTCCCGATTCAGAAAACACCCCATATGGGGGTGAAAAGTGCTCTGCTGGCGCACTACAGGTCTCAGAAGAGAAGGAGTAACATTTGGCTTTTTGAAAGCAAATTTTGCTCTGGGGGCATGCCGCATTTAGGAAGCCCCTATGGTGCCAGAACAGCAAAAAAAAAACACATGGCATACCATTTTGGAAACTAGACCCCTCGGGTAACGTAACAAGGGGTAATGTGAACCTTAATACCCTACAGGTGTTTCACGACTTTTGCATATGTAAAAAAATATATATTTTTTTTACCTAAAATGCTTGGTTTCCCAAAATTTTTACAATTTTAAAAAGGGTAATAGCAGAAAATACCCACCAAAATTTGAAGCCCAATTTCTCCCGATTCAGAAAACACCCCATATGGGTGTGAAAAGTGCTCTGCTGGCGCACTACAGGTCTCAGAAGAGAAGGAGTCACATTTGGCTTTTTGAAAGCGAATTTTGCTCTGGGGGCATGCCGCATTTAGGAAGCCCCTATGGTGCCAGGACAGCAAAAAAAAACCACATGGCATACCATTTTGGAAACTAGACCCCTTGGGGAACGTAACAAGGGGTAATTTGAACCTTAATACCCTACAGGTGTTTCACGACTTTTGCATATGTAAAAAAATATATATTTTTTTTACCTAAAATGCTTGTTTTCCCAAAAATTTTACATTTTTTAAAAGGGTAATAGCAGAAAATACCCCCCAAAATTTGAAGCCCAATTTCTCCCGAGTACGGCGATACCCCATATGTGGCCCTAAACTGTTGCCTTGAAATACGACAGGGCTCCAAAGTGAGAGCGCCATGCGCATTTGAGGCCTAAATTAGGGACTTGCATAGGGGTGGACATAGGGGTATTCTACGCCAGTGATTCCCAAACAGGGTGCCTCCAGCTGTTGTAAAACTCCCAGCATGCCTGGACAGTCAACGGCTATCTGGCAATACTGGGAGTAGTTGTTTTGCAACAGCTGGAGGCTCCGTTTTGGAAACAGTGGCGTACCAGACGTTTTTCATTTTTATTGGGGAGGGGGGTTGTATAGGGGTATGTGTATATGTAGTGTTTTTTACTTTTTATTTTATTTTGTGGTAGTGTAGTGTAGTGTTTTTAGGGTACAGTCGCACGGGCGGGGGTTCACAGTAGTTTCTCGCTGGCAGTTTGAGCTACGGCAGAAAATTTGACGCAGCTCAAACTTGCAGCCGGATACTTACTGTAATCCTCCGCCCATGTGAGTGTACCCTGTACGTTCACATTGGGGGGGGGGGGGAACATCCAGCTGTTGCAAAACTACAACTCCCAGCATGTACGGTCTATCAGTGCATGCTGGGAGTTGTAGTTTTGCAACCGCTGGAGGCTCCGTTTTGGAAACAGTGGCGTACCAGACATTTTCATTTTTATTGGGGAGGGGAGGGGGGCTGTGTAGGGGTATGTGTATATGTAGTGTTTTTTACTTTTTATTTTATTGTGTGTTAGTGTAGTGTAATGTTTTTAGGGTACAGTCACACGGGCGGGGGGTTCACAGTAGTTTCTCGTTGGCAGTTTGAGCTGCTGCAGAAATTTTGCCGCACCTCAAACTTGCAGCCGGATACTTACTGTAATCCTCCGCCCATGTGAGTGTACCCTGTACGTTCACATTGGGGGGGGGGGGACATCCAGCTGTTGCAAAACTACAACTCCCAGCATGTACGGTCTATCAGTGCATGCTGGGAGTTGTAGTTTTGCAACAGCTGGAGGCACACTGGTTGTGAAACACCGAGTTTGGTAACAAACTCAGTGTTTTGCAACCAGTGTGCCTTCAGCTGTTGCAAAAGCTACAACCCCCAGCATGTACGGACAGCGGAAGGGCATGCTGGGTGTTGTAGTTATGCAACAGCTGGAGGCATACTACTTTGGCTGGGGATGCTGGGGATTGTAGTTATGCAATAGCTGGAGACACACTGGTTTACTACTTAACTCAGTGTGCCTTCAGCTGTTGCAAAACTACAACTCTCAGCAGTCACCGACAGCCAACGGGCATGCTGGGAGTTGTAGTTATGCAACCACCAGATGCACTACTACAACTCCCAGCATGCACTTTAGCTGATTGTGCAAGCTGGGAGTTGTAGTTACACAACAGCTGAAGGTACACTTTTCCATAGAAAGAATGTGCCTCCAGCTGTTGCAAAACTATAAGTCCCAGCATGCCCATAAGGGCATGCTGGGAGTTGTGGTGGTCTGCCTCCTGCTGTTGCATAACTACAGCTCCCAGCATGCCCTTTTTGCATGCTGGGAGCTGTTGCTAAGCAACAGCAGGAGGCTGTCACTCACCTCCAACGATCCTCGCTGCACCAGGTCAGTCCCTCGTCGTCTCCGCCGCCGCCGCTGCTCCTGGGGCCCCGATCCCAACAGGGGCGCCGGGGATCGGGGTCCCCAGCACCCGGGGTGCACGTCCCGCACCCGCTCACGTCCTCCGGAAGAGGGGCGGAGCGGGTGCGGGAGTGACACCCGCAGCAGGCGCCCTGATTGGTCGGCCGGTAATCCGGCCGACGAATCAGGGCGATCGTGAGGTGGCACCAGTGCCACCTCACCCCTGCTGGCTATGGCTGTTCGGGGCCGTCTCTGACGGCCCCGATCAGCCAATAATTCCGGGTCACCGGGTCACTGGAGACCCGATTGACCCGGAATCCGCCGCAGATCGCTGGACTGAATTGTCCAGCGATCTGCGGCCATCGCCGACATGGGGGGTCATAATGACCCCCCTGGGCGATATGCCCCGATGCCTGCTGAACGATTTCAGCAGGCATCGGGGACCGGCTCCGCTCCAGATGGTTGCGGGGGGCCGGTAAAACACATGACGTTCTCATACGTCATGTGTCCTTAAGGACTCGGAAATGGAGACGTATGAGAACGTCATGTGTCCTTAAGGGGTTAAAATCCCACAGGTGTTTGATGACTTTTAGTTAAAGTCAGATGTGTAAAAGTCAGATGTGTATGGAAATACCCCATGTGTGGACAAAAAGTGCTTTATGAGCGCACTACAATGCTCAGAAGAGAAAGAGCCACATTTGGCTTTTTGAAAGCAAATTTTGCTGAAATTGTTTTCGGGGGGCATGTCACATTTAGGAAGCCCCTATGGTGCCAGAACAGCAAAAAACAAAAACAAAACACATGGCACACTATTTGGGAAACAACACCCCTCAAGGAACGTAACAAGGCATATAGTGAGCCTTTAAACCCCACAGGTGTTTGACAAATTTCTGCTAAAGTTGGACGTGAAAATGAAAAATTTTATTTTTCTTCACTAAAATGTTGGTGTTACCCCAAATTTGTCATTTCCACACTGTGAAAAATACCCCATATGTGGCCCTAAACTTTTGCCTTGAAATATGACAGGGCTCCGAAGTGAGAGAGTGCCATGCACATTTGAGTCCTAAATTAGGGATTTGAATACGGACGGACCCAGATGCAAGAATTACACTTGCCTCCAATACCAAAATTACCTTACGCCAGTGATTCCCAAACAGGGTGCCTCCAGCTGTTGCAAACCTCCCAGCATATCTGGACAGTCAATAGCTGTTCGGCAATACTGGGACTTGTTTTGCAACATCTGGAGGCTCCGTTTTGGGAAAAGTGCCATACCAGACATTTTGTCTTGTGTTGAGTGTTGCTTTGGAAGAGAGGCAGTTGAAAGAGAGTTGTAAAACAGGAGTTTGAAAGCAGGAGTTTGAGATCACTGTGAGTGTTACTTTGTGAAATCCCCATAACTTGAAAAATGCAGTCCGGTGTACATCTTGCACGATGTATGCAATCCTTGAACAGCAGTTTGAGGGTGAATATTATTGTGCGAGATGTGTGCGAGTTGTTCATTTGGAAGCCCAGATAATGGATCTAGAGGAGCAGCTGGCCACACTGAGACGAATTGACAACTTGGAGAGGAGTCTCCTGCTCACTGAGCAAGTACTCTCTGGAGTAGAGGTGGGGGAGGATAGTGGGATGAAGGTGCAGGACAGTCAGGCAGCTAGCTGGGTTACAGTTAGAAAATGGGGTAGAGGGAAAAGTGGCAGGGAGGCTAGTCCTGATCTGGCACACCCCGACAAGTTTGTCCGGTTGGCAGATGAGGAGGATGCCATTTCAGAGCTAGCAGTACTGCAGCAGGACTCTGCCTCTGACCGCCAGGTAGGGTTTCTGCTGCAGTAAGGAGGGAAGGAGGAGTGCAGGGCAGGCCAACAGGTACTGGTAGTGAGGGACTCTATTTTTAGGGGGACAGACAGGGCGATCGCCGGGATCGCTGAACAGTGTGTTGTCTACCTTTCGGCACATCGCGGATCGGATTGACAGGTTGCTGGGTGGGGCTGGAGAAGACCCAGCAGTCATGGTACATATTGGCACCAATGATAAAGTAAGAGGTAGGTGGAGTGTGCTTAAAAATTATTTCAGGGACTAAGGCCAAAAGCTTAAGGCAAGGACCTCCAAGGTAATACTTTCTGAAATACTACCTTAACCACGAGCCACACCAGAGAGGCAGCGGGAGATTAGGGAGGTAAACAAGTGGCTCAGAAGCTGGTGTAGGAAGGAGGGGTTTGGGTTCATGGAGAACTGGGCCGACTTGGCTGTCAGATAATGGCTCTATCGTAGGGACGGGGTGCACCTCAATGGGGAGGGTGCAGGAGTGGAGGAGTGTTTAAACTATGGACTGTGGGGGAGGGAACCTACAACATAGAGGGGGAAGATAGTGTAGATAGAGAGGGGGGACTTATCAATGTACCTGGGGGTGGGGTGGAGGGAGGGGTTAGAATAGTTAACCCCTTAAGGACCGAGCCCTTTTTCACCTTAAGGACCGGAGCGTTTTTTGCAATTCTGACCACTGTCACTTTAAACATTAATAACTCTGGAATGCTTTTAGTTATCATTCTGATTCCGAGATTGTTTTTTCGTGACATATTCTACTTTAACTTAGTGGTAACATTTTTTGGTAACTTGCATCCTTTCTTGGTGAAAAATCCCAAAATTTGATGAAAAAAATGAAAATTTTGCATTTTTCTAACTTTGAAGCTCTCTGCTTGTAAGGAAAATGGATATTCAAAATAATTTTTTTTTTGGTTCACATTTCCTATATGTCTACATTATGTTTGCATCATAAAATTGATGAGTTTTTACTTTTGGAAGACACCAGAGGGCTTCAAAGTTCAGCAGCAATTTTGAAATTTTTCACAAAATTTTCAAACTCGCTAGTTTTCATGGACCAGTTCAGGTTTGAAGTGGATTTGAAGGGTCTTCATATTAGAAATACCCCATAAAAGACCCCATTATAAAAACTACACCCCCCAAAGTATTCAAAATGATATTCAGTAAGTGTATTAACCCTTTAGGTGTTTCACAGGAATAGCAGCAAAGTGAAGGAGAAAATTCAAAATCTTAATTTTTTACACTCGCATGTTCTTGTAGACCCAATTTTTGAATTTTTGCAAGGGGTAAAAAGGAGAAAATTTTTACTTGTATTTGAAACCCAATTTCTCTCGAGTAAGCACATACCTCATATGTCTATGTTAATTGTTCGGCGGGCGCAGTAGAGGGCTCAGAAGGGAAGGAGCGACAAATGGTTTTTGGGGGGCATGTCACCTTTAGGAAGCCCCTATGGTGCCAGGACAGCAAAAAAACACACATGGCATACCATTTTGGAAACTAGACCCCTCAGGGAACGTAACAAGGGGTAAAGTGAACCTTAATACCCCCCAGGTGTTTCACGACTTTTGCATATGTAAAAAAAATATATTTTTTTTTACCTAAAATGCTTGATTTCCCAAAAATTTTACATTTTTAAAAAGTGTAATAGCAGAAAATACCCCCCAAAATTTGAAGCCCAATTTCTCCCGATTCAGAAAACACCCCATATGGGGGTGAAAATTGCTCTGCTGGCGCACTACAGGTCTCAGAAGAGAAGGAGTCACATTTGGCTTTTTGAAAGCAAATTTTGCTCTGGGGGCATGCCGCATTTAGGAAGCCCCTATGGTGCCAGGACAGCAAAAATACACACATGGCATACCATTTTGGAAACTAGACCCCTCAGGTAACGTAACAAGGGGTAAAGTGAACCTTAATACCCCACAGGTGTTTCACGACTTTTGCATATGTAAAAAAAATTATTATTTTTTTACCTAAAATGCTTGGTTTCTCAAAAAATTTTACATTTTTAAAAAGGGTAATAGCGGAAAATACCCCCCAAAATTTGAAGCCCAATTTCTCCCGATTCAGAAAACACCCCATATGGGGGTGAAAAGTGCTCTGCTGGCGCACTACAGGTCTCAGAAGAGAAGGAGTCATATTTGGCTTTTTGAAAGCAAATTTTGCTATGGGGGCATGCCGCATTTAGGAAGCCCCTATGGTGCCAGGACAGCAAAAATACACACATGGCATACCATTTTGGAAACTAGACCCCTCGGGGAACGTAACAAGGGGTTAAGTGAACCTTTATACCCCACAGGTGTTTCATGACTTTTGTATATGTAAAAAAAAAAAATTTTTTTACCTAAAATGCCTGTTTTCACAAAAATTTTACATTTTTAAAAAGGGTAATAGCAGAAAATATCTGCCAAAATTTGAAGCCCAATTTCTCCCGAGTACGGCGATACCCCATATGTGTCCCTAAACTGTTGCCTTGAAATACGACAGGGCTCCAAAGTGAGAGCGCCATGCGCATTTGAGGCCTAAATTAGGGATGTGCATAGGGGTGGACATAGGGGTATTCTACGCCAGTGATTCCCAAACAGGGTGCCTCCAGCTGTTGTAAAACTCCCAGCATGCCTGGACAGTCAGTGGCTATCTGGCAATACTGGGAGTAGTTGTTTTGTAACAGCTGGAGGCTCCGTTCTGGAAACCGTGGCGTACCAGACGTTTTTCATTTTTATTGGGGAGGGGAGGGGGGCTGTGTAGGGGTATGTGTATATGTAGTGTTTTTTACTTTTTATTTTATTTTGTGGTAGTGTAGTGTAGTGTTTTTAGGGTACAGTCGCACGGGCGGGGGTTCACAGTAGTTTCTCGCTGGCAGTTTGAGCAGCGGCAGAAAATTTGCTGCAGCTCAAACTTGCAGCCAGATACTTACTGTAATCCTCCGCCCATGTGAGTGTACCCTGTACGTTCACATTGGGGGGGGATGGGGACATCCAGCTGTTGCAAAACTACAACTCCCAGCATGGACGGTCTATCAGTGCATGCTGGGAGTTGTAGTTTTGCAACAGCTGGAGACACACAGGTTGTGAAACACCGAGTTTGGTAACAAACTCAGTGTTTTGCAACCAGTGTGCCTTCAGCTGTTGCAAAAGCTACAACCCCCAGCATGTACGGACAGCAGAAGGGCATGCTGGGTGTTGTAGTTATGCAACAGCGGGAGGCATACTACTTTGGCTGGGGATGCTGGGGATTGTAGTTATGCAACAGCTGGAGACACACTGGTTTACTACTTAACTCAGTGTGCCTTCAGCTGTTGCAAAACTACAACTCTCAGCAGTCACCGACAGCCAACGGGCATGCTGGGAGTTGTAGTTATGCAACCACCAGATGCACCACTACAACTCCCAGCATGCACTTGAGCTGTTTGTGCAAGCTGGGAGTTGTAGTTACACAACAGCTGAAGGTACACTTTTCCATAGAAAGAATGTGCCTCCAGCTGTTGCAAAACTACAAGTCCCAGCATGCCCATAAGGGCATGCTGGGAGTTGTGGTGGTCTGCCTCCTGCTGTTGCATAACTACAGCTCCCAGCATGCCCTTGTTGCATGCTGGGAGCTGTTGCTAAGCAACAGCAGGAGGCTGTCACTCACCTCCAACGATCCAGCCGCACAGGTCAGTCCCTCGTCGTCTCCGCCGCCGCCGCTGCTCCTGGGGCCCCGATCCCAACAGGGACGCCGGGGATCGGGGTCCCCAGCACCGGGGGTCGTCTTCCCGCACCCGCTCACGTCCTTCGGAAGAGGGGCGGAGCGGGTTGCGGGAGTGACACCCGCAGCAGGCGCCCTGATTGGTCGGCCGGTAATCCGGCCGACGAATCAGGGCGATCGTGAGGTGGCACCAGTGCCACCTCACCCCTGCTGGCAATGGCTGTTCGGGGCCGCCTCTGACCGATCAGCCAGTAATTCCGGGTCATCGGGTCACTGGAGACCCGATTGACCCGGAATCCGCCGCAGATCGCTGGACTGAATTGTCCAGCGATCTGCGGCAATCGCCGACATGGGGGGACATAATGACCCCCCTGGGCGATATGCCGGGATGCCTGCTGAACGATTTTAGCAAGCATCCGGCTCCGGCTCCCCTCCGGCTAGCGGTGGGGGCCGGAAATGCTCAGGGCGTATCCATACGCCCTCGGTCCTTAAGGACTTGGAAACGGGGGCGTATGGATACGCCCTATGTCCTTAAGGGGTTAATAGGGATAGGCTTCATAGGAAAAAAAACAAACACCATTGAATTGCATGATGAGTAATTCCAGCAGTCTGACCAATAAAACTGATGAACTGGACTTGATAATGTCTGAGGAGAATTATGACATAGTGGGTATAACAGAGACTTGGTTAGACGATAGCTGTGACTGGGCGGTCAGAATACAGGGTTACAGTCTATTCAGGAAGGATCGGACAAAATGGAAAGGGGGAGGAGTTTGTCTTTATGCAAAGTCCAGTCTAAAGGCCGCATTGCGGGAAGATTTATGGGAGGGAAATGATAATATGGAGTCATTATGGGTAGAACTATATGGAGATAAAAATTTAAAAAAATTGGATAGGGGTTTGCTATAAGCCACCAAACATAATGGAAGAGGTAGAAGATCAATTATTGAGGCAAATAATTTAGATTTTTAAAATGATTTTTTTTCACTAAAATGCTGGTGTTACCCCAAATTTTACATTTTCACAAGGGGTTATAGGAGAAAAAGCCTCCCAAAATTTTTAAACCCATTTCTTCTGAGTGTGTGTCCATATGTGGATGTTAAGTGCTCTGCTGGTGAATTAGAATGCTCAGAAGAGACGGAGCACCATTAGGCTTTTGGAGAGAGAAGCCTTTGCGTTTACAAAGCCCCCATATTACTAGAACAATGGACCCCCCACATGTGATCCTATTTTGGATACTACACCCCTCACGTAATGTAATAAGGGGTACAGTGAGCATTTACACCCCACTGGTGTTTGACAGATTTTTTGAACAGTGGTCCATGAAAATGAAAAATTTTATTTTCATTTGCACAGCCCACTGTTCCAAAGATCTGTCAAACGCCAGTGGGGTGTAAATGCTCACTGTACCCCTTATTACATTCCGTGAGGGGTGTAGTTTCCAAAACGGGGTCACATGTGGAGGGGTCCACTGTTCTGACTCCAAGGGGGCTTTGTAAACACACATGGCCTTCAATTCCAGACACATTCTCTCTCCAAAAGCCCAATGGCGCTCCTTCTCTTCTGAGCCCTGTAGTTCCCCAGCAGAGCACTTTACATCCACATATGGGGTATTTCCATATGGTGTTACAAATTTTGGGGGACTTTTTCCTGTTACCCCTTGTGAAAATGAAAAATTTGGGATAACACCCCTATTTTTCATTTTCACGTCCAACTTTAACGAAAATTCTTCAAACACCTTTGGGGTCTTAAGGCTCACAATAACCCTTGTTACGTTCCTTGAGGGGTGTAGTTCTCAAAATGGGGTGACGTGTGGGTGTTTTTTTTTTTTTTTTTGCGTTTATGTCAGAAACGCTGTAACGATCAGCAACCCCTTGTTACGCCGAGCGCTCCGGGTCCCCGCTCCTCCCCCGAGCGCTCGCTACACTCTCGCTATTGCAGCGCTCCGGTCAGATCCACTGACCCGGTGCGCTGCGATCCTGCCTCCAGCCGGGATGCGATTCGCGATGCGGGTGGCGCCCGATCGCGATGCGCACCCCGGCTCCCGTACCTGACTCCCTCTCCGTCGGTCCTGTCCCGTCGCGCGCGGCCCCGCTCCCTAGGGCGCGCGCGCGCCGGGTCTCTGCGATTTAAAGGGCCACTGCGCCGCTGATTGGCGCAGTGGTTCTAATCAGTGTGTTCACCTGTGCACTCCCTATGTATACCTCACTTCCCCTGCACTCCCTCGCCGGATCTTGTTGCCATTGTGCCAGTGAAAGCGTTTCCTTGTGTGTTCCTAGCCTGTGTTCCAGACCTCCTGCCGTTGCCCCTGACTACGATCCTTGCTGCCTGCCCCGACCTTCTGCTACGTCCGACCTTGCTTCTGTCTACTCCCTTGTACCGCGCCTATCTTCAGCAGTCAGAGAGGTTGAGCCGTTGCTAGTGGATACGACCTGGTCACTACCGCCGCAGCAAGACCATCCCGCTTTGCGGCGGGCTCTGGTGAACACCAGTAGTGACTTAGAACCGGTCCACTAGCACGGTCCACGCCAATCCCTCTCTGGCACAGAGGATCCACCTTCTGCCAGCCGGCATCGTGACAGTAGATCCGGCCATGGATCCCGCTGAAGTTCCTCTGCCAGTTGTCGCCGACCTCACCACGGTGGTCGCCCAGCAGTCACAACAGATAGCGCAACAAGGCCACCAGCTGTCTCAACTGACCGTGATGCTACAGCAGCTACTACCTCAGCTTCAGCAATCATCTCCTCCGCCAGCTCCTGCACCTCCTCCGCAGCGAGTGGCCGCTTCAGGCCTACGACTATCCTTGCCGGATAAATTTGATGGGGACTCTAAATTTTGCCGTGGCTTTCTTTCTCAATGTTCCCTGCACTTGGAGATGATGTCGGACCAGTTTCCTACTGAAAGGTCTAAGGTGGCTTTCGTAGTCAGCCTTCTGTCTGGAAAAGCTCTGTCATGGGCCACACCGCTCTGGGACCGCAATGACCCCGTCACTGCCTCCGTACACTCCTTCTTCTCGGAAATTCGAAGTGTCTTTGAGGAACCTGCCCGAGCCTCTTCTGCTGAGACTGCCCTGTTGAACCTGGTCCAGGGTAATTCTTCCGTTGGCGAGTACGCCGTACAATTCCGTACTCTTGCTTCAGAACTATCCTGGAATAATGAGGCCCTCTGCGCGACCTTTAAAAAAGGCCTATCCAGCAACATTAAAGATGTTCTGGCCGCACGAGAAATCCCTGCTAACCTACATGAACTCATTCATCTAGCCACTCGCATTGACATGCGTTTTTCCGAAAGGCGTCAGGAGCTCCGCCAGGATATGGACTTTGTTCGCACGAGGCGTTTTTTCTCCACGGCTCCTCTCTCCTCTGGTCCCCTGCAATCCGTTCCTGTGCCTCCCGCCGTGGAGGCTATGCAGGTCGACCGGTCTCGCCTGACACCTCAAGAGAGGACACGTCGCCGCATGGAGAACCTCTGCCTGTACTGTGCTAGTACCGAACACTTCCTGAAGGATTGTCCTATCCGTCCTCCCCGCCTGGAAAGACGTACGCTGACTCCGCACAAAGGTGAGACAGTCCTTGATGTCAACTCTGCTTCTCCACGTCTTACTGTGCCTGTGCGGATATCTGCCTCTACCTTCTCCTTCTCTACTATGGCCTTCTTGGATTCCGGATCTGCAGGAAATTTTATCTTGGCCTCTCTCATCAACAGGTTCAACATCCCGGTGACCAGTCTCGCCAGACCCCTCTACATCAATTGTGTTAACAATGAAAGATTGGACTGTACCATCCGTTTTCGCACGGAGCCCCTCCTAATGTGCATCGGACCTCATCACGAAAAAATTTAGTTTTTGGTCCTCCCCAATTGCACTTCTGAAATTCTCCTTGGACTACCCTGGCTTCAACACCATTCCCCAACCCTGGATTGGTCCACAGGGGAGATCAAGAGTTGGGGTACCTCTTGTTTCAAGGACTGCCTTAAACCGGTTCCCAGTACTCCCTGCCGTGACCCTGTGGTTCCCCCTGTAACCGGTCTCCCTAAGGCCTATATGGACTTTGCTGATGTATTTTGCAAAAAACAAGCTGAGACTCTACCTCCTCACAGGCCTTATGACTGTCCTATTGACCTCCTCCCGGGCACTACTCCACCCCGGGGCAGAATTTATCCTCTGTCCGCCCCAGAGACTCTTGCTATGTCTGAGTACATCCAGGAAAATTTAAAAAAGGGCTTTATCCGCAAATCCTCCTCTCCTGCCGGAGCTGGATTTTTCTTTGTGTCCAAAAAAGATGGCTCCCTACGTCCTTGCATTGACTACCGCGGTCTTAATAAAATCACGGTAAAGAACCGCTATCCTCTACCTCTTATCTCTGAACTCTTTGATCGCCTCCAAGGTGCCCACATCTTTACCAAACTGGACTTAAGAGGTGCTTATAATCTCATCCGCATCAGGGAGGGGGATGAATGGAAAACGGCATTTAACACTAGAGATGGACACTTTGAGTATCTGGTCATGCCCTTTGGCCTGTGCAACGCCCCTGCCGTCTTCCAAGACTTTGTTAATGAAATTTTTCGTGATCTCTTATATTCCTGTGTTGTTGTGTATCTGGACGATATTCTGATTTTTTCTGCCAACCTAGAAGAACACCGCAAACATGTCCACATGGTTCTTCAGAGACTTCGTGACAATCAACTTTATGCCAAAATGGAGAAATGTCTGTTTGAATGTCAATCTCTTCCTTTCCTAGGATACTTGGTCTCTGGCCGGGGACTACAAATGGATCCAGACAAACTCTCTGCCGTCTTAGATTGGCCACGCCCCTCCGGACTCCGTGCTATCCAACGTTTTTTGGGGTTCGCCAATTATTACAGACAATTTATTCCTCATTTTTCCACCATTGTGGCCCCTATCGTGGCTTTAACCAAAAAGAATGCCAATCCTAAGTCATGGCCTCCTCAAGCGGAAGACGCCTTTAAACGGCTCAAGGCTGCCTTTTCTTCTGCTCCCGTGCTCTCCAGACCTGACCCATCTAAACCCTTCCTATTGGAGGTTGATGCCTCCTCAGTAGGAGCTGGAGCGGTTCTTCTACAAAAAAATTCTTCCGGGCATGCTGTTACTTGTGGTTTTTTTTCTAGGACCTTTTCTCCGGCGGAGAGGAACTACTCCATTGGGGATCGAGAGCTACTGGCCATTAAATTATCACTTGAGGAATGGAGGCATCTGCTGGAGGGATCAAAATTTCCAGTTATTATTTACACCGATCACAAGAATCTCTCCTATCTCCAGTCTGCCCAACGGCTGAATCCTCGCCAGGCCAGGTGGTCTCTGTTCTTTGCCCGGTTTAATTTTGAAATTCACTTTCGCCCTGCCGATAAGAACATTAGGGCCGATGCTCTCTCTCGTTCCTCGGACGCCTCGGAAGTAGAGCTCTCTCCGCAACACATCATTCCTCCTGACTGCCTGATCTCCACTTCTCCAGCCTCCATCAGGCAAACTCCTCCAGGGAAGACCTTCGTCTCTCCACGCCAACGCCTCGGAATCCTCAAATGGGGTCACTCCTCCCACCTGGGTGATTATTTACGGCATTTTGTTTCCTCCCGCCAGGATGACTGGGCAGATCTTCTACCATGGGCCGAATTCTCGTATAACTTCAGAGTCTCTGAGTCTTCTTCCAAATCCCCATTTTTCGTGGTGTACGGCCGTCACCCTCTTCCCCCCCTCCCTACTCCCTTGCCCTCTGGTTTGCCCGCTGTGGATGAAATAACTCGTGATCTTTCCACCATATGGAAAGAGACCCAAAATTCTCTCTTACAGGCTTCATCACGCATGAAGAAGTTTGCTGATAAGAAAAGAAGAGCTCCCCCCATTTTTTCTCCCGGAGACAAGGTATGGCTCTCCGCTAAATATGTCCGCTTCCGTGTTCCCAGCTACAAATTGGGACCACGCTATCTTGGTCCTTTCAAAATTTTGTGCCAGATTAATCCTGTCTCTTACAAACTTCTTCTTCCTCCTTCTCTTCGTATTCCTAATGCCTTTCACGTTTCTCTTCTTAAACCACTCATCATCAACCGTTTCTCTCCCAAACTTGTTTCTCCCACTCCTGTTTCCGGCTCCTCGGACATCTTCTCCGTAAAGGAGATACTGGCCTCCAAGAAGGTCAGAGGGAAAACCTTTTTTTTGGTCGATTGGGAGGGCTGTGGTCCTGAAGAGAGATCCTGGGAACCTGAGGACAATATCCTAGACAAAAGTCTTGTCCTCAGGTTCTCAGGCTCCAAGAAGAGGGGGAGACCCAAGGGGGGGGGTACTGTTACGCCGAGCGCTCCGGGTCCCCGCTCCTCCCCGGAGCGCTCGCTACACTCTCGCTATTGCAGTGCTCCGGTCAGATCCACTGACCCGGTGCGCTGCGATCCTGCCTCCAGCCGGGATGCGATTCGCGATGCGGGTGGCGCCCGATCGCGATGCGCACCCCGGCTCCCGTACCTGACTCGCTCTCCGTCGGTCCTGTCCCGGCGCGCGCGGCCCCGCTCCCTAGGGCGCGCGCACGCCGGGTCTCTGCGATTTAAAGGTCCACTGCGCCGCTGATTGGCGCAGTGGTTCTAATCAGTGTGTTCACCTGTGCACTCCCTATGTATACCTCACTTCCCCTGCACTCCCTCGCCGGATCTTGTTGCCATTGTGCCAGTGAAAGCGTTTCCTTGTGTGTTCCTAGCCTGTGTTCCAGACCTCCTGCCGTTGCCCCTGACTACGATCCTTGCTGCCTGCCCTGACCTTCTGCTACGTCCGACCTTGCTTCTGTCTACTCCCTTGTACCGCACCTATCTTCAGCAGTCAGAGAGGTTGAGCCGTTGCTAGTGGATACGACCTGGTCACTACCGCCGCAGCAAGACCATCCCGCTTTGCGGCGGGCTCTGCTGAACACCAGTAGTGACTTAGAACCGGTCCACTAGCACGGTCCACGCCAATCCCTCTCTGGCACAGAGGATCCACCTTCTGCCAGCCGGCATCGTGACACCCCTGTGCTAATCACCTCAAAGGTACATGACGCTCTCACTCCTGAGCCTTGTTGTGCGCCCACAGAGCATTTTATGTCCACATATGGGGTATGTCCATACTCCTCCTCCTTTTCCTTTTGTGAAAATGAAAAATATGGAGCAACACCAGCATGTTAATGCAAAAAAATAAATTTTTTTACAATAACATGCTGGTGTAGACCCCAAATTTACCTTTTCATAAAGGGTAAAAGGGGAAAAAAAGACCCCAAAATTTGCTAGGCAATTTCTCCCGAGTACGGAAATACCCCATATGTGGCCCTAAACAGTTGCTTTGAAATACGACAAGGCTCCGAAGTGAGAGAGCGCCATACGCATTTAAGGGATTTGCAGAGGGACGGACCCGGATGAATGAATTACACTTGCCTCCGATACCAAAATTACCTGTGGTGTCCCGGTACAGGACCTGGTCCTGTCCCTGTCTAAAGTCCCCTCAGCCAGAGTCCCTTCATTCCCACAGGGCTCTCCTGCAGGGCTTACCCCTGGTCGCCTCATATAAATTGTGTATTATTAAATGTATAAACATAGGTATTATAAGTGTATAGGACCTTAGCAGATCATGTGATTATAATTATGGTTGTACTATTGATCAAGAACCTTCCAGGGTCATGTGGTGTACCCAGAGTTCACTGGGTTCAGGACTTACAGGTTTGTTGACCAATCAGCTTAGTCCAGACCCTTATTATATAAAGGGCTGTAGCCACTAAATTCTCTCTCTTAGTTCCTGCTCTTGTTCCTGCCGGACTATAAAGCAAGCACAATCCGCAAATCAGCATCAATTCATTCAATTCAACTAGATCAAAGCCTGAAAGAACCAGCAGCCTCTAAACAGTGAGTTACAAAGCTCAATCTATCAAATTCTGTGTGACTACTACCAGCTAAAATATTATAATTAGTAGCACAGTGGCCTGCATCTAAGCTCATTGCTTCAAAGTCCCAGCAAAACCTGTGAGGAACCTGCATTCCGGTTACCTCTTAAGAAACTGTTATGTATAGAGACTGTTGCATAAAATTCTCAAGTTAAGTTCTTCAGTTTATACATAAAGTCTGCTGTGGACATTCTGTTACTTTCCCTGCCGTTTCTGGGACGGTTGGCGGTAGGACCATTAACACTAAGGAAACCGCACCCTGGCGTCATGACATCTAAGGGTTAATACCACCAGACCTTGCACTTACATCACCGCAACACCCCAGACACCACAACTCTCCTGGTGCACCACATACCCTACAGCAGTGTTTCCCAAACAGGGTGCCTCCAGCTGTTGCAAAACTCCCAGCATGCCTGGACAGTCAATGGCTTTCCGGCAACACAGGGAGTTGTTGTTTTGCAACAGCTGGAGGCTCGGTTTTAGAAACCGTGCTGTACCAGACGTTTCTCATTCTTATCGGGGGGGGGGGGGGGGGGGTAAATGTGTAGGGGTGTAGTGTATATGCAGTGTTTTACCCTTTATTTTGTGCAGGTGTAGTGTAGTGTTTTTAGGGTACATTCACATGTGTACCGCATTTAACTGTAAATGCCTCTTATGAGGCATTTACAGTTAAATGTGCCGCCTGGTACAGAGTATGACAGGGTGAGGTGCCATTGGCTCCTCACCCTGTCAATCACTCTTGTGTCCCTGGCTACAGTAAGACAGCAGACACAAGAGGCTGGAGCGTTCCTCTGCACTCCGGCCCGCGTGTGGCGTCATCAGATGCCGGAACGCAGAGGAAGGGAAGAGACAAGAAGAGGCCGTGCAGGGGAGCAGACCGAGGAAGAAGACCTAAACAGGGTAATTATGTATGCGGTAGTAGCGGTGGCACGGGGGGCTAGGGGGGAGTGGGGGTTGGGTGGTGGAGGATTCAACTTGGTGGTTGTTGGTCAGGGCAGAAAAAGCAATGTAGAAAAGGGTTTTTCAGATGGTGTGCCTCCAGCTGTTGCAAAACTACAATTCCCAGCATGCCTGGATAGCCTTTGGCTGTCTGGGCATGCTTGGAGTTGTAGTTTTGCAACAGCTGGAGGCACCCTGTCTGGAAAACACTTTTCTACATTTTTTTTTTCCTGGTGTGCGTGTGTGTGTGTGTGGGGGGGGGGGGGGGGATGGTGGTGACGACTGTGCCCTAAATCTAATGGGGGGACCTGTGCCCTCTATCTAATAGGGGGACTTGGGCCCTATATCTAATGGGGGGACATGTGCCTTATATCTAATGGGGGGACCTGGGCCCTATATCTAATGGGGGGACCATTGCCCTATATCTAATGGGGGGACCTGGGCCATATATCTAATGGGGGGACCTGTGCCCTATATCCTATTGGGGGACCTGGGCCATATATCTAATGGGGGGACCTGGGCCCTATATCTAATGGGGGGACCTGTGCCCTATATCCTATTGGGGGACCTGTGCCCTATATCTAATGGGGTGACCTGGGCCCTATATCTAATGGGGGGACCTGTGCCCGATATCTAATGGGGGGACCTGGGCCCTATATCTAATGGGGGGACCTGTGCCCTATATCCTATTCGGGGACCTGGGCCATATATCTAATGGGGGGACCTGGGCCCTATATCTACAGTATGACAGGGTGAGGTGCCATTGGCTCCTCACCCTGTCAATCACTCTTGTGTCCCTGGCTACAGTAAGACAGCAGACACAAGAGGCTGGAGCGTTCCTCTGCACTCCGGCCCGCGTGTGGCGTCATCAGATGCCGGAACGCAGAGGAAGGGAAGAGACAAGAAGAGGCCGTGCAGGGGAGCAGACCGAGGAAGAAGACCTAAACAGGGTAATTATGTATGCGGTAGTAGCGGTGGCACGGGGGGCTAGGGGGGAGTGGGGGTTGGGTGGAGGAGGATTCAACTTGGTGGTTGTTGGTCAGGGCAGAAAAAGCAATGTAGAAAAGGGTTTTTCAGATGGTGTGCCTCCAGCTGTTGCAAAACTACAATTCCCAGCATGCCTGGATAGCCTTTGGCTGTCTGGGCATGCTTGGAGTTGTAGTTTTGCAACAGCTGGAGGCACCCTGTCTGGAAAACACTTTTCTACATTTTTTTTTTCCTGGTGTGCGTGTGTGTGTGTGTGTGGGGGGGGGGGGGGGGGGGGATGGTGGTGACGACTGTGCCCTAAATCTAATGGGGGGACCTGTGCCCTCTATCTAATAGGGGGACCTGGGCCCTATATCTAATGGGGGGACATGTGCCTTATATCTAATGGGGGGACCTGGGCCCTATATCTAATGGGGGGACCATTGCCCTATATCTAATGGGGGGACCTGGGCCATATATCTAATGGGGGGACCTGTGCCCTATATCCTATTGGGGGACCTGGGCCATATATCTAATGGGGGGACCTGGGCCCTATATCTAATGGGGGGACCTGTGCCCTATATCCTATTGGGGGACCTGTGCCCTATATCTAATGGGGTGACCTGGGCCCTATATCTAATGGGGGGACCTGTGCCCTATATCCTATTCGGGGACCTGGGCCATATATCTAATGGGGGGACCTGGGCCCTATATCTAATGGGGGGACCTGTGCCCTATATCCTATTCGGGGACCTGTGCCCTATATCTAATGGGGGGACCTGTGCCCTATATCTAATGGGGGGACCTGGGCCATATATCCAATGGGGGGACCTGGGCCCTATATCTAATGGGGGAACCTGGGCCCTATATCTAATGGGGGGACCAGGGCCCTATATCTAATGGGGGGACCTGTGCCCTATATCTAATGGGGGGACCTGGGCCCTATATCTAATGGGGGAACCTGGGCCCTATATCTAATGGAGGGACCTGTGCCCTATATCTAATGGGGGAACCTGTGCCCTATATCCTATTGGGGGACCGGGGCCATATATTTAATGGAGGGACCTGTGCCCTATATCTAATGGGTGGACCTGTGCCCTATATCTAATGGGAAGACCTGGGCCCTATATCTAATGGGGGAACCTGGGCCCTATATCTAATGGAGGGACATGTGCCCTATATCTAATGGGGGGACCTGTGCCCTATATCCTATTGGGGGACCTGGGCCATATATCTAATGGAGGGACCTGTGCCCTATATCTAATGGGGGGACCTGTGCTCTATATCCTATTGGGGGACCTGGGCCATATATCTAATGGGGGGACCTGGGCCCTATATCTAATGGGGGGACCTGTGCCCTATATCTAATGGGGGGGCCTGGGCCCTATATCTAATGGGGGGACCTGGGCCCTATATCTAATGGGGGGACCTGGGCCCTATATCTAATGGGGGGACCTGGGCCCTATATCTAATGGGGGGACCTAATGGGCCCTATATCTAATGGTAGTCTATTTTTATCTTTAACCTGCACATTTGATTTCATTGAGCTAGTAGATTTGTATGTAGGCATCTGCACCAATTGAAGAGACTGATTGAAGAGAAGGAATGATTTATAAAGGCCCACTTAACAATATCTTGATGGAATGTTTCAAAAGTTGGTGGAGATCATTGGAGAAGATTCAACTAATACTGATCCATAATAAGAAAAAAGGGAAGTAGCACTCACCAGTTGCAGTCACACAGATGTTTTATTTATCGTATTTATAATTAACCAAACCCCAAGGCCACAGCCTGGGGTGCAAACACCTCAAATTTCGATGTTGCCACATATTGCCTCTTGAGAACGCCGTGGTGACGGCGAAACATGTAGAGGTGGCAATTTTGTGTTTTAATTAGTGTCACAATAGGGAAGTTTGGGCTTCTGCAGAGCCCTGTACACTGGAGCCATGTTGCCCCAATAACTATATTATTTTCCCATGTGACATTGTATTTTTAATCATCACCTTCTGGATTTGTTACTTTTTAGATACATACTATTAAAAGTTATGTTTTAGGGGGGAGAAATTTGAGGTGTTTGCACCCCAGGCTGCGGCCTTGGGGTTTGGTTAATTATATTGTTTTGGCCTCTTAGCCCCCTTTTGGGTCATTTTGTAGTTTTTGATTTACCGTATTTTTCGCCGTATAAGACGCACTTTTTCTTCCCCAAAACTGGGGGAAAAAAGTTGGTGCGTCTTATACAGCGAATACACCCCTATCGCGGCGGTCCCTGCAGCCATCAACGGCCGGGACCCGCGGCTAAAACAGGATATCACCGATCGCGGTGATGCCCTGTTTTAACCCTTCAGACACGGCGATCAAAGCTGACCGCCGCGTCTGAAGGGAAAGTGACACTAACCCGGCTGTTCAGTCGGGCTGTTCGGTCCCGAACAGCCCGACTGAATAGCCGGGTTAGTGCTTACAGGACACCGGGGGGGACCTTACCTGCCTCCTCGGTGTCTTCTCCGTTCAGGGATCCCCTGTATGGCCGGCGCTCTCCTTCCTCATCATCACGTCGTCGCGTACGTGCGTCGGCGTGCGTAACGACGTGATGACGGCGACGGAGAGCGAGGATACCCGGCCGGCAGCAGAGTTGTTCCGGAGTGACGGGGACACGGCGACAGCGATGGAGCGACATCCAGGGCAGCGGTGACGGGTCCGGAGCGGAGGGGACACGTAAGTATTACCTCCTATGCAGTGGTCTTCAATCTGCGGACCTCCAGATGTTGCAAAACTACAACTCCCAGCATGCCCGGACAGCCAACGGCCACTATTGGGTTCAAAATCTTAAATTTTTTAGATTTTGCACCTAAAAATTGGGTGCGTCTTATACGCCGATGCGTCCTATAGGGCGAAAAATACGGTATATAGCAGTATTATATACAGCAGGCTCTGTACTAGAGGAGCACACCTGGCCTACAGCCGTTTCATGTTCTGAGTGACATGAAACAACTGTATGCAAGATGTACTCCACTAGTACAGAGCCTGCTGTAAATGATTCTTCTATATGAACTGCTGTAAATGATACCGCTATAATATATGTGTGACTTCAACTGGTGAATGCTATTTTTTTATTATTATGGATTGGACCTTGCTGATATTTAATTGAAGATAAAAACACCCAAGAGATATCACACAGTACTACAACCCCCAACAGTGAAAAGTATCCAAGTGATATCCCAAGGCAGTGCCGGACCACTTCTATATCTTTACATGTACAACTGCTATCTGTAAAATGGTGCAATTAGGTAAAAATATCCGCATCATATACTGCATCTTCTGACTGTCTCAGAAAGGGAAACCTATTTGAAGATCTTACACAACCATAACATTTTATTAAAATGGAAAAAAAATGGCTTTTTTAGGAATTTTTGTGGCCCATTTTGGCCATAATCACACTTAACAATTTCTATAAAATTGTAAGGGTGCGTGCGTTCACTTCACACTGCGGAATCTCCACTCGCTGAATTCAGCGAGCGGAGATTCCATCTGGCTGCCGCCACCGAAAGTACTTAAAGTACCCTATAAAGTCTATAAAGTACCCTAATATAGAGATTATCTGGCACAATGCACTGTGTATATAAAGAATCACTATATGGGAGTGCGTCATACTTAGAGTGATCTATCACTGTGTTACTAATTTATGGCTCTTGGCCATTTGACAGGTTGGTCAAACTAAATATTTATTTAGTTTTAATAATTTTTTTTTCTTTGCATTCTAGTATTTTTTTGGGTGGAAAAATTTTTTATCGATCTGATGTCATTGAAGATGACAATACTAATACATCTCTTTGTACTCCTGATCCAAACATTTTAAAGGCCGGATTTGATTGTCAGAAAGCTACGCAGGTAAAGAAATGATGTGACATTATCCGATACTATAAGAGAAGCTTTCATATTGAACTACAATTTTACTTCTTTAAAGGGGAACTCCGCTGGTAGACATCTTATCCGATCGTGGGGGTCCCGTCACTGGTCCCGTCAATCTCCTGCAGCACCCGGCGTTCTAAACAAACGCTGTATTACAGTACCAGTGGTCATGACATCACGACCACGCCCCTTGTGACAACACGCCCCCTCCATTCATGTCTATTAGATGGGGTGTGACGGCTGACACGCCTCCTCCCATAGACACGAATGGAGGGGGCGTGATGTGACATCACAAGGGGGCGTGCCTGTGATGTTACGATCATGGCTGCCCGCTCCATGCATTCTGAACAAAATGTTCAGAACGCTGGGGCATGGGAGTACCCCTTTAAGATAAGAAGAAAAGGATCCAGCGTAGGATGAAGTCAAACAGGAACTTTATTGAAGATCACATGGATAGCACAGAAAACACCAACGCGTTTCGGGTCAAGCTGGACCCTTAGTCATGACATGTCAAATACACAATGAGGGGCATTTACTAAGGGGTTTAGTCATTTTTTTCTGACTATTTTTGGCGCAAAATTGTCGCAATTGCGCCTACCCTATAAATTGTGCGACTTTCTCTAGCAAGAGCGAGATAGTCAAATTTTTTTTTCCCGCTTAATTTACGCACGTTTTCAGTTTTTACTTGCAGTGGCCGGGCTCCGACATACTTTCTCCCCGCTACCCTCACTGCGCTACCGGGACACTGCAGTGATTTACATCCCCCCCCCCCCCCTCTCACCTGCCAGCGCCACACAACTTCCATCTGTCTGTTGTTGCAAGACTACAAGTCCCAGCATGCCCTTACAGTGAGGACACGCTGGGAGTTGTGGTCTTGTAGCAGCGGGAGCTGAGCGGCGCGGGCGGGAGACAAGGGGGGGGGGGGGGTAGCGGGGAGGCCGTATGAGGAGCCCGGGCGGCTGCACTGTAATCTCAGCCCGGGCTCCTGCCCTGAGAGCCAAAGGCTTTGGCTGTCAGGGCATGCTGGGTGTTGTAGTTTTGCAACAGCCTTTGACTGTCCAGGCATGCTGGGACTTGTAGTTTTGCAACATCTGGAGGCAACCTGGTTGGGAAACACTGGCCTAAAACAGTGTTTCCCAACCAGGGTGCCTCCAGATGTTGCAAGACTACAACTCCCAGCATGCCTAGACAGCCTTTGGCTGTCCAGACATGCTGGGAGTTGTAGTTTTGCAACATCTGGAGGCACCCTGGTTGGGAAACACTGGCCTAAAACAGTGTTTCCCAACCAGGGTGCCTCCAGATGTTGCAAGACTACAACTCCCAGCATGCCTAGACAGCCTTTGGCTGTCCAGGCATGCTGGGAGTTGTAGTTTTGCAACATCTGGAGGCACCCTGGTTGGGAAACACTGGCCTAAAACAGTGTTTCCCAACCAGGGTGCCTCCAGATGTTGCAAAACTACAAGTCCCAGGTTGGGAAACACTGTGCCCGGCCTCCGCCCCACCTTACTGTAAGGGCATGCTGGGAGTTGTAGTCCTGCAGCTGGGGGCAGGGGACAAGCTTGTCACTTACCCACACATCTCCTGCACCACACAACTACAACTCCCAGCATGTCCTTACTGTAAGGGCATGCTGGCAGTTGTAGTCGTGAGGGGCGGGAGATGTGTGAGCAGGTGATAATAAATGTACTAACCTATTTTATATTTTTTTTTCTCATTTCAGATCCGTGTATCCTGTGGACTCCTTCGGATTCGGTGGACTACTTCGATGACCAGCATTTTTCTTTGTTTGATTTTAATAAAATGGTTAACGAGGGCTTGTGGGGGAGTGTTTTTTGTAATAAATTTTTTTTAAAACCTGTTGTGTTTTTTCCTTACTTTACTAGACAGGCTTAGTAGTGGAAGCTGTCTTATAGACGGAGTCCATTACTAACCTGGGCTTAGCGTTAGCCACAAAAACAGCTAGTGCTAACCCCCTATTATTACCCCGGTACCCAACGCCACAGGGGTGCCGGGAAGAGCCGGTACCAACAGGCCTGGAGCGTCAAAAATGGCGCTCCTGGGCCTAGGCGGTAACAGGCTGGCGTTATTTAAGCTGGGGAGGGCCAGTAACAATGGTCCTCGCCCACCCTGGGAACGTCAGGCTGTTACTGTTTGGTTGGTATTTGGCTGAGAATGAAAATAGGGGGGACCCTATGCGTTTAAAAAAAAAATAAAAAATTTAATATATAAAAAAAAAATGCATATTTTTATTCTCAGCCAAATACCAACCAAACAGTAACAGCCTGACGTTACCAGGGTGGGCGAGGACCATTGTTACTGGCCCTCCCCAACCTAAATAACGCCAGCCTGTTACCGCCTAGGCCCAGGAGCGCCATTTTTGACGCTCCGGGCCTGTTGGTACCGGCTCTTCCCGGCACCCCTGTGGTGTTGGGTACCAGGGTAATAATTGGGGGTTAGCGTTAGCTGTTTTTGTGGCTAACGCTAAGCCCGGCTTAGTAATGGACTCCGTCTATAAGGCAGCTTTCACTACGAAGCCTGTCTAGTAAAGTAAAAAAAAAAAAAAACACAACAGGATTAAAAAAAAAATTATTACAAAAAAACACTCCCCCACAAGCCCTCGTTAACCATTTTATTAACATCAAGCAAAGAAAAACGCTGGTCGTCGAAGTAGTCCACCGAGTCTGAAGGAGTCCACAGGATACACAGATCTGTAGAAGAAGTAACCAAAAAAAAAAAATTGTAAGTGCATTTAGGGAGAAAAAAACTGTGTTAAAAAATTGTAATAAACACACACACACACACACACACACTAAACACCATTTACCACTTCTGAGCCATGACTACAATTTACAGTGATCCCTCAACTTACAACGGCCTCAACATACATTTGTTTCAACATACAATGGTCTTTTCTGGACCATCGTAAGTTGAAACCAGACTCAACATACAATGTACAGACAGTCCAGATCTGTGAAACGTGTCAATGGCTGGAAGAACCAACCAATCAAAATGGGCATTCACTGGTAAAACCCCTGTATTACTGAAGTGTATGCACTGACTGGTGTCTGGTATTACATGTTCTGTACACTTCACCTGTATCAGGGTTAGCTGCTCTTTTGGACACCAGGTGAGGGCGACTCCATTACTTGTTTGGGACATTGCCTGTACTGTACAGGACCCCTGAAGACGCTCCTGTCCTCTACATAGACCAGTGTTTCCCAAGCAGGGTGGCCCCATCTTTTGCAAAACTACAACTCCCAGCATGCCCGGACAGCCTTTGGCTGTCCAGGCATGCTGGGAGTTATACTTTTGCAACAGCTGGAGGCTCCCTGCTTGGGAAACACTGACATAGACAGTGATTTACAGCTCCCAGCAGATCTTTCTTACTTTTATATGTAAGGATTTGCTTTATCTATATTAGTTATCTACTTATTTTTCTTTGTCACTTTTTCCTATTTCTGATGACATTTTGGTGCCTTTAGAACCAATTACCACGTTTCCATAGAGTTATGGTCTCAACATACAATGGTTTCAACTTACAATGGTTGTCCTGGAACCAATTAATATTGTAACTTGAGGGACCACTGTAGTTATTGAATTATTTAGATGTGGTGAAAAAGCTAAAAAAAAACTCAAAAACAAAAGATCCAGAAGGACTATTTTTTCTACTACATGAAGTAAATTTCCCACTTTTGCCTATGTGTGCCAAATTTATTAACGCCGTGCAACAATTTAGTAAATTTGTCGCACATGGTCAAAAATGAAGTAGAAAAAAACAGGGTAAAAACCAGACTACATAGTAAAAGATTAGTAAATGCCCCTAAATAAGAATGAGATTAAATAGTAAAAAGAATAATCACGTATCTATGACATCACAAAATTAAAGCTGGTACAAAAACCTGGAAAAAACTACTCAGAAACAGATAAAAGCAGAACTGGATACAGATAAAGGAATCTGGTCATATTGGAAAGGTAGTGTCAATAATACAAAAAATTATCGTACTAAATGCATAAATAGCCAAATGCATGAATAACGTAAATAACAAAAATACAAAAAATATAAACAATATATAATAAACAGCCTACAAACGATACGCTTTAAGATAAGCTTCTACTCTCAACAGGTCACTGTTGTCAATAAATGGGTTAAGCTTTTTCCACACACTGAGGTATTGGCTTTTTGTTGATGAGGTTCTCAATCTCCATGGAATAGGCATCTTGTTGGAAAGTAAAGATAACGTGGTTTCTTGAATATTCCAGGTCTGATACTCAATAAATACCTTCATGGTGATGCCAACTTAACATCTATACGAGTTAAAGGGGTACTCCGCCCCTAGACACCTTATCCCCTATCCAAAGGATAAGGGATAAGATGTCAGATAGCGGGGGTCCCTCCACTGGGGACCCCCGGGATCTCGGCTGCAGGACCCACCTGTTGCGGCTTCCGTAAACGCTGGAGGCTTTGGCTCCTGACCACAGTGACGTGAGATGTGACGTCACGACTCCGCCCCCGTGTGATGTCACGCCCTGCCCCTCAATGCAAGTCTAGACAGCCGCCACGCCTCCTCCCATAGACTTGCTTTGAGGGGGCGGGGCAGGGCGGGACGTCACACGGGAGCGGAGTTGTGACATCACGATCTCACGTCACCGTGGTCGGGAGGCGTTAGGATGAGAGCCTCCAGCTCTGCCGGAAGCCGCAACAGGTGGGTCCTGCAGCCGAGATCCCGGGGGGTTACCCAGTGGCGGGACCCCTGCGATCTGACATCTTATCCCCTATCCTTTGGATAGGGGATAAGATGTCTATGGGCAGAGTACCCCTTTAACCCCTTAAGGACTCAGCCCATTTTGGCCTTAAGGACTCAGACAATTTAATTTTTACGTTTTCATTTTTTCCTCCTCGCCTTCTAAAAATCATAACTCTTTTATATTTTCATCCACAGACAAGTATGAGGGCTTGTTTTTTGCGCGACCAGTTGTCCTTTGTAATGACATCACTAATTATATCATAAAATGTATGGCGCAACCAAAAAACACTATTTTTGTGGGGAAATTAAAACAAAAAACGCAATTTTGCGAATTTTGGAAGGTTTTGTTTTCACGCCGTACAATTTATGGTAAAAATGACGTGTGTTCTTTATTCTTAGGGTCAATACGATTAAAATGGTACCCATTATTACATACTTTTATATTACTGTTGCGCTTAAAAAAAATCACAAACTTTTTAACCAAATTAGTACGTTTATAATCCCTTTATTTTGATGACCTCTAACTTTTTTATTTTTCCGTATAAGCGGCGGTATGGGGGCTCATTTTTTGCGCCATGATCTGTACTTTTTTTTTATACCACATTTGCATATAAAAAACTTTTAATACATTTTTTATATTTTTTTTTAATAAAATGTATTAAAAAAGTAGGAATTTTGGACTTTTTTTTTTTTTTTCGTTCACGCCGTTCACCGTACGGGATCATTAACATTTTATTTTAATAGTTCGGACATTTACGCACGCGGCGATACCAAATATGTCTATAAAAAATGTTTTTTACGCTTTTTGGGGGTAAAATAGGAAAAAACGGACGTTTTACTTTTTTATTGGGGGAGGGGATTTTTCACTTTTTTTTTTACTTTTACTTTTACATTTTTTTACATTTTTTTTTACACTTGAATAGTCCCCATAGGGGACTAATTATAGCAATACCATGATTGCTAATACTGATCTGTTCTATGTATAGGACATAGAACAGATCAGTATTATCGGTCATCTCCTGCTCTGGTCTGCTCGATCACAGACCAGAGCAGGAGACGCCGGGAGCCGCACGGAGGAAGGAGAGGGGACCTCCGTGCGGCGTTATGAATGATCGGATCCCCGCAGCAGCGCTGCGGGCGATCCGATCGTTCATTTAAATCGCGAACTGCCGCAGATGCCGGGATCTGTATTGATCCCGGCACCTGAGGGGTTAATGGCGGACGCCCGCGAGATCGCGGGGGTCGGCCATTGCCGGCGGGTCCCTGGCTGCGATCAGCAGCCAGGATCAGCCGCGCATGACACGGGCATCGCTCCGATGCCCGCGGTTATGCTTAGGACGTAAATGTACGTCCTGGTGCGTTAAGTACCACCTCACCAGGACGTACATTTACGTCCTGCGTCCTTAAGGGGTTAAGAGTTAGGTAAGGGTTTACTGAGTAAGGATCATAGGGGACCACGCTGGTACCTCAATGGTCATACTATTCATACATGGAACCAAAATACAGTATGCATAATAAAAAAAAAATGCTCTCACGCAATCCTGGTGCTCATTTTCTTTCAATGTCCCCAGGCATGGAGAGTAAGGTTCAATGTTGACCAGGGATCTCTGAACAGAAGAAGCAAAAGGAACTTACACAGTCACTCCTACAAAACACAATTCCCAAAACACAGAGCAGAATGGTCTGGCACCGCCAATAGAAATCACGAAGAAAGTCCTTATAAATATGGTGGCATGCAGCACATGTGCCTGTGTGTATCGTACAACTGAGATAAAGTGGTGCTCTTATCCATAAAGAAAGTAGGTATCGTGTTTGCCAAAATAATATACCAGAGGATGAAGAAGGATAATGCACTCACCAGAGGTGCAGCAACATGTTTCATGCACTCAGGCACTTCGTCTGGCCCGCACGAAGCGCTACGTGCACGCAATCCATCGCCTCTCCTTCCCCCTTGCACGCCTGTTCACCTGCTCCCCCGCCTGTGAATGCTGCCGTACTTTTAATCCAATAAAAAAGAAGCACCTTGAATAACTACCTGGTGAGTGCTGCGTTTACATTCTTCTAGCAAGTTATTATCCTATGCGTCTACGTTTCTGACGCTATTACACCTCAGTTATTCATTGCGGCTAGAGCATTGGTATTTCAACTATATGTGATATTACCTTATCCCCATTTTTAAGCCATCCTGGGGGTGGTGCCAGTAATGCGTACTACTGTGGATATTATATAATGATAGACTGAGTGTAAAGGTGAGCAGGGTTTTCACAGGACCCGCCATCTGATTTATACCCTGGGCCACCCTGAAGGAGGTCTGTCTGCACACCACAGACAGGTAGAGCCCAAGGCTTGTAATGAGCGGAGTATGGTAGCAGAGCAGTTTAGCAGTCAGTGCCCAGACTTAGCCCAACCAAGTAGCCAAACAAATAACATCTTGTGGTGGCCCAGTACAGGAGTTATGCCCCTGTACCCTTGCTGCCCTGTCAGGCAGCCTCCCTGCTGTGTCCCCCGGGCCCCAGACACCTGTCCCCTTATATATATATATATATTTTTTTTTTTTTTCTGCCATGTGTTATACTATAAAATGTATATAAGAGTTTTATTGCTTTAAGAAATGTTAACATGTGATCACCAGTTGTCATGTGAGTTGTCATGTGAGTGTAACCCTGTGAGGTATCAGTGACCATGTGACCTAAGGGTGACCTATGGGACCCCTCCTAGTCTACCCCATATAAGCCCTGGGTGGAGCTAGCCCTGGCTCTTTTGCTTTTGATTTCCAGTTAAGTCTTTGCTGAGGTGCAGTCAAGTCCTAGAGTGTGTCTGGAGTCATAGGAGGCCTCAAGTCCGTCCTGCAGCCACGAGTCTACAAGTCTACAAGTAAGCTACAGTCACAGCTTAGTCAGTCTCAAGTCAAGTCAGTCACAGTCATCTATTGTCAAGTCAGAGTGGCCTGCACTAAAATTGTCCAAATTTACTGCAAGTCCCAGCAAGCTCTTAAGGTCTCTGAAGTTACTGATCACCTCCGTGGGCCCGGATACACTGTATAGACTGTTCAATCTGTATCTGTCACTCAGTAAAGCTACCGATGTCCGTAACTTGGCATCGGATGTCATTATTGCCCCCCTGCAGCCCTGTCCATACCTTATTTTCTTTGCCACGGGGCATTGCTCTATGATGCACCATGCACCTCAAATTTGTTTGTCATGTGTAAGACCAATCTCCAGTTCTTAAAAGCATGGATACCCCATAAGGTTAAAGGGGTACTACGCTGCTCAGAGTTTGGAACAAACTGTTCCGAACACAGGAGCCGGCTCCGGGAGCTTGTGACATCATAGACCCGCCCCCACATGATGTGACCCCCACGCCTCCTCAATGCAAGTCTATGGGAGGGGGCATGAAAGCTTTGTTCCAAATGCTGAGCAGCGGAGTACCCCTTTAACCTCTTAAGGACGCAGGGCGTACCTGTACGCCCTGCGCCCAGTCCCGGTGTTTAAAACATCACACCGGGTCGGTCCCGGCTGCTATTCATAGCTGGGACATGGGCTATCAGCATGCGTAAATGTCCGAACTATAAAAATATATCATTAATTAAACTGCTCGGTCAATGGCGTACGCGTAAAAAAATTCCAAAGTCCAAAATAGTGTATTTTTGGTCACTTTTTATATCATAAAAAAATGAATAAAAAGTGATCAAAAAGTCAGATCAATGCAAAAATGGTACTGATAAAAACTTTAGAACACGTCGCAAAAAATGACGTCAGAAGATGACAATTTTATACGTATAAATTTTCCTGCATGTAATTATGATTTTTTTCAGAAGTGCGACAAAATCAAACCTATATAAGTAGGGGATCATTTTAACCGTATGGACCTACAGAATAATGATAAGGTGTCATTTTTACCAAAAAATTTACTGTGTAGAAATGGAAGCCCCCAAATTTACAAAATTACATTTTTTCTTCAATTTTGTCACACAATGAATGTTTTTTCTGTTTCGCCGTAGATTATTTGGTAAAATGACTAATGTCACTGCAAAGTAGAATTGGTGGCGCCATCATATGGAATTTTATGTGCAAAATTCGTGACGAACTTACAGTAAACTCGATTCGTCACGAACTTCTCGGCTCGGCAGTTGCTGACTTTTCCTGCATAAATTAGTTCAGCTTTCAGGTGCTCCGGTGGGCTGGAAAAGGTGGATTCAGTCCTAGAAAAGAGTCTCCTAGGACTGTATCCACCTTTTCCAGCCCACGGGAGCACCTGAAAGCTGAACTAATTTATGCAGGATAAGTCATCAACTACTGAGCCGAGAAGTTCATGACAAATTGAATTTACTGTAAGTTCGCTCATCTCTAATAGGGGGCAATAACTTACTCAAGCAGAGACAAATGGTGCTGAAAACTTTTTCCTTCAATAAACAAGTGACCATTTACAAGCTGTGTGGCTGGGTTTACTTAAATTGTCTTTTTCTGTTACATTACTTTGTATGTGACACAATTATATCTAACAATCATTCATAAATTAAAGAATTCTGGAAATACTTTCTAACAACATTGCATCTGTATTCTCTTGTCACCTAGAAACCATTAATAAACCGTCAAGCTGCTGTTGATTAAAGAGGACCTGTGTCCAACCCTCCAAAATTGAGATTCTATTGTCATTAACCCCTTAAGGACCAAGCCCATTTTCACCTTAAAGGGTTACTCTGCCCCTAGAGTTCTTATCCCCTATCCAAAGGATAGGGGATAAGATGTCAGATCGCCGGGGTCCCGCTGCTGGCGACCCCCGGGATCGCCGCTGCGGCACCGCGCTATCATTACTGCACAGAGTGAGTTCGCTCTGCGCGTAATGACGGGCGATACAGGGGCCGGAGCATCGTTACATAACGGCTCCGCCCCTCATGATGTCACAGTACGCCCTCTCAGTACAAGTCTATGGGAGGGGATCTGGCGGTTGTCACGCCCCCTGCCATAGACTTACATTAAGGAGGCGGGCCGGGATGTCACGAAGGGCGGAGCCATGACATCACGCTGCTCCATCCCCTATATTGCCCGTCATTACGCACAGAGCGAATTCGCTCTGTGCAGTAATGATAGCAATTGTTGCAAATGTTGCATTTTTCAATCTTTGAAGCTCTCTGCTTGTAAGGAAAATAGACATACCAAATAAATTACATATTGATTCACATATACAATATGTCTACTTTATGTTTGCATCAAAAAGTTGACAAGTTTTTACTTTTGGAAAACACCAGAGGGCTTCAAAGTTCAGCAGCAATTTTCCCATTTTTCACAACATTTTCAAAATCAGAATTTTTCAGGGATTAGTTCAGTTTTGAAGTGGATTTGAGGGGGGATTTGATATTAGAAATACCTCATAAATTACCCCATTATAAAAAATTCACCCCTAAACGTATACAAAATGACTTTCAGAAAGTTTGTTAACCCATTAGGTGTTTCACAGGAATAGCAGCAAAGTGAAGAAGAAAATTCAAAATCTCCAGTTATTTTTACACTAACATGTTCTTGTAGACCCAGTTTGTGAATTTTTACAAGGGGTAAAAGGAGAAAAAGCCCCCCCCCCCCAAAAAAAACCCAATTTCTCTCGAGTAAAGAAATACCTCATATGTGAACGTAAAGTGATCTTCGGGTGCACTATAGGGCTCAGAAGCGAAGGAGCAACAATGGGATTTTGGAGAGTGAATTTTGCTGAAATGTTTTTTGGGGGGCATGTCCCATTTAGGAAGCCTTTATAGTGCCAGAACAGCAAAAAAAAAAAAAAAAAACACATGGCATAATATTTTGGAAAGTACACCCCTTATGGCACATAACAAGGGGTACAGTGAGCCTTAACACCCCACAGGTGTTTGATGACTTTTCCTTAAAGTCGGATGTGGAAATGCTTTTTTTTTTCTTCACAAAAATCCGTTTTTTTTCAAAAAATTTTCATTTTTACATGAGGTAATAGGAGAAAATGTTCCCAAAAATGTGTAACCCCATTTCCTCTGAGTATGGAAATACCCCATGTGTGGTCAAAAAAGTGCTCTGTGAGCGCACTACAATGCTCAGAAGAGAAAGAGCCACATTTGACTTTTTGAAAGCAAATTTTGCTGAAATTGTTTTTGGAGAGCATGTCACATTTAGGAAGCCCCTATGATGCCAGAACAGCAAAAAAGCCCGACATGGCAACTATTTGGGAAAAAAACACCCCTCAAGGAACGTAACAAGGGGTATAGTGAGCCTTTACACCCCACAGGTGTTTGACAAATTTCTGCTAAAGTTGGACGTGAAAATAAAAAATTATATTTTTTTCACTTAAATGCTGGTGTTACCACATATTTTTAATTTTCAGAAGGGGTAATAGGAGAAAAAGCTTCCCAAATTGTTTAAATACCCCATATGTGGATGTAAAGTGCTCTGCGGGCGAACTACAATTCTCAGAAGAAAAGGAGAGCCATTGGGCTTTTGGAGAGAGAATTTGTTTGGAATGGAAGTTGGGGGCCATGTGCATGTACAAAGCCCCCATGGTGCCAGAACAGTGGACCCCCCCCCCCCCACATGTGACCCTATTTCAGAAACCACACCCCTCATGGAATGTAATAAGGGGTGCAGCGAGCATTTTCACTCCACTGACGTTTGACATATCTTTGGAACAGTAGGCTGTGCAAATGAAAACTACATTTTTCATTTTCATGGACCACTGTCAGACACCTGTGGGGCGTAAATGCTCACTGCACCCATCACATTCTGTGGGGGGCGTAGTTTCCAAAATGGGGTCACATGTGGGGGGGTTCCACTGTTCTGGCACCATGGGGGTGCTTTGCAAATGCACATGGCCTTTAATTCCAGACATATTCTCTCTCTCTCAAAAGCCCAATGTCGCTCCTTCTCTTCTGAGCATTGTAGTTCGCCCGCAGAACACTTTACATCCACATATGAGGCATTTCCATACTCAGAAGAAATGGGGATACAAATTTTGGGGGCTTTTTTCCTATTTCCACTTGTGAAAATGAAAACTTTGGGATAACACCAGCATTTTTTTTTTCACGTTCATATTTAACGAAAATTCTTCAAACACATGTGGGGTGTTAAGGCTCACTATACCCCTTGTTATGTTCCTTGAGGGGTGTAGTTTCCAAGTGTTTTGTTTTTTTTTGCATTTATGTCAGAACCGCTGTAACGATCAGCCACTCCTGTGCAAATCACCTCAAATGTACATGGTGCTCTCAATCCTGAGCCTTGTTGTTCGCCCGCAGAGCATTTTACGTCCACATATGCGGTATGTCCATACTCCTCCTCCTTTTCCTTTTACCTTTTGTGAAAATGAAAAGTATGGAGCAACACCAGCATGTTAGTGCAAAAAAATAAAAAATTTTTACAATAACATGCTGGTGTAGACCACAACTTTACCTTTTCATAAGGGGTAAAAGGAAAAAAAAGCCTCCCAAAATATGTTAGGCAATGGCTCCCGAGTACGGAGATACCCCATATGTGTCCCTAAACTGTTGCCTTGAAATACGACAGGGCTCTGAAGTGAGAGAGCACCATGTGCTTAGGGATTTGCATAGGGACAGACCCGGATACAAGAATTTGACTTGCCTCCGATACCAAAAATACCCTACGGCAGTGCTTCCCTCCAGCTGTTGCAAAACTCCCAGCATGCCTGGACAGTCAATGGCTGTCCGGCAACACTGGGAGTTATTGTTTTGTAACAGCTGGAGGCTAGATTTTAGAAACCGTGCCGTACCAGACGTTTCTCATTTTTATTGGGTGTGAGGGGGTAAATGTGTAGGGGTGTAGTGTATATGTAGTGTTTTACCCTTTATTTTGTGCAGGTATTGTGTAGTGTAGTGTCTTTAGGGTACATTCACACGGTTGGGTTCACAGCGAGTTTCCCGCTGGGAGTCTGAGCGGCAATAAATAAAACTGTGTGAATGTACCCTGTACATTCACAGGGGGGGGGGCAAACCTCCAGCTGTTGCAAAACTACAACTCCCAGAATGCCCTTTGGCTGTCCGTGCATGCTGGGGGTTGCAGTTATGCAACAGCTGGAGGCACACTCATTGCAAAGCACTGAGTTAGGTAACACACTCTCAGTGTTTCACAACCAGTGTGCCTCCAGCATAACTGCAACCCCCAGCATGCACGGACAGCAGAAGGGCATGTTGGGACTTGTAGTTATGCAACAGCTGAAGGCATACTACTACAACTTCCAGCATGCCCTTTGGCTGTCCGCGCATGCTGGGGGTTGTAGTTATACAACAGCTGGAGGCACATTGGTTGCAAAACACTGAGAGTTTGTTACTTAACTCAGTGTTTCCCAACCTGTGTGCCTCCAGCTGTTGAAAAACTACAACTCTCAGCAAGCATGGTATGTCGGTGCATGCTGGGAGTTATAGTTTTGCAAAAGCTGGAGGCACACAGTTATGTAAATCCTGAGTTAGGAAACAGACAATGTTTACCAACCAGTGTGCCTCCAGTTGTTGCAAAACTTCAGCTCCCAGCATGCCAAGACAGCCGAAGGGCATGTTGGGAGTTGTAGTTATGCAACAACTGGAGGAGAACAGTTTGGAGTCCAAACTGTAGCCCTACAGATGTTGCAAAACTATAACTCTAAGCATGCACAGACTGCCCAGGCATGCTGGGAGTTGTAGTTCAGCAACATCTGAAGGTCCTGATGTTACAGAATTACAACTCCCAGCATGCCTGGGCAGTCTGGGCATGCTTGGAGTTATAGTGTATAGTGGTCTCCAAACTGTGGCCCTCCAAATGTTGCAAAACTACAACTCCCAGGATGCCCAGACAGCCTTTGGCTGTCTGGGCATGCTGGGAGTTGTAGTTTGGCAACTCCTAGAAGGCAGTAGTTGTAGTTTGGCAACTCCTAGAAGGCAGCATTTTCCATTATTTTTATTTATTTTTTATTTTTTTTACAAAATAAGTATTGAGCACCTATAACTTTTCCATTTTTCCGTATACAGGGCTATTTGAGGGCAATTTTTTTTTTCCACGATGACCTGTCGTTTTTTTAGTACCACTTTTGTGTATAAGTGACTTAAGTGACATTTTTATGTGTTGTGAGCAAAACACAGCAATTCTGGACTTTTTTTCTTCTTTTTTTGTTTTACATTTATATTTTGATAGTTTGGACATTTATGCACGCGGTGATACCAAATATGTAAAAAAAAATTTTTTTTACGTTTTTGGGGCTAAAATGGGAAGAAGGGGCGATTTACATTTTTATTGGAGGGGGGGGGGGATTTTTCACACTTTGTATGTCCCCATAGGGGACTATTTATAGCAAGCATTAGATGCCAGGGGTCAGGGGCGGACACAGACAGCAGAGGGCCCCTGTGCAAAGAATGTGCCTGGGCCCCCCCCCCCCCCCAGCACTGTGCCCCCTCATGTACCTAGACCCCACCGGAGTGCCTCCACTTACCCCGCCCGTGTAGTGTCGCCACTTGCCTTGTCCACCACAGGTGGATGGAACGGCTCCTGAGGTGGGCTCCGGGTGGCCCCTGTCCCTCTCAGTGTGCGGACCAGGCCCCATGAGTACTCCCCCGGGTCAGCCTGACCCGTATCTAGCTGGAAGGCAGAGGGCAGTGCTCCCCTTTACACTCGCACCCCTTGACTTAGCACGACACCCCTTGGCACCCCCTGGTTCCTTGGCTCCTTAGTAATAGAAGTGACTTACAGGCAAGGCCAGACTGGGACCAAAAATAGGCCCAGGCTTTTTAAAATAAACAGCCCATTTTTATAGTGGGGGTCTGACTCATGGGACCCCCACCAATCACATTGGTTCAAGTGGCTCCCCAGATGTTGGAAAGCTGCAACTCCCATCATGTCTGAAGTGACTACAGCTGATGGGACAGTCAGGAGACTACACAATGATATCAGTGACTACAGCTCTGATGGGACAGTTAGGAAAATACCCAATGATATCACTCACCTGAGTGACGTCTTCTCTGTTGTCTTTACTTTTCTTCTTTCTCTGGTCCAGACACCAGGATTTCTTCCATATTCTCTGCAGAGTCTGACACCTGGACATCATTGGTTCCTTAATTTGTCAGTAGATCCTCATCCTCTGTATGATGACAATAATCATTATAACCTTGCAAAATACTGTACCCCCTGAATATAATACTGCCAACCACTGTACCCCCTGAATACTGCCAACCACTGTACCCCTGAATATAATACTGCCAACCACTGTACCCCTGAATATAATACTGCCAAATACTGTACCAACCACTGAATCATCCCATACACCCCACGCACTCCATTCTCAGTCTCCTCATCACCCCACGCACCCCATCCTCAGTCTCCTCATCACCCCATGCACTCCATCCTCAGTCTCCTCATCACCCCATGCACTCCATCCTCAGTCTCCTCATCACCCCATGCACTCCATCCTCAGTCTCCTCATCACCCCATGCACTCCATCCTCAGTCTCCTCATCACCCCATGCACTCCATCCTCAGTCTCCTCATCACCCCATACACCCCATCCTCAGTCTCCTCATCACCCCATGCACTCCATCCTCAGTCTCCTCATCACCCCATGCACTCCATCCTCAGTCTCCTCATCACCCCATGCACTCCATCCTCAGTCTCCTCATCACCCCATGCACTCCATCCTCAGTCTCCTCATCACCCCATGCACTCCATCCTCAGTCTCCTCATCACCCCATACACCCCACGCACTCCATCCTCAGTCTCCTCATCACCCCATACACCCCATGCACTCCATCCTCAGTCTCCTCATCACCCCATACACCCCACGCACCCCATCCTCAGTCTCCTGATCACCCCATGCACTCCATCCTCAGTCTCCTCATCACCCCATGCACTCCATCCTCAGTCTCCTCATCACCCCATACACCCCATGCACTCCATCCTCAGTCTCCTCATCACCCCATGCACTCCATCCTCAGTCTCCTCATCACCCCCATACACCCCACGCACTCCATCCTCAGTCTCCTCATCACCCCATATACCTTAAGCACCTCATCATTATTACATAGCACACACCCCCCCCCCCCCCCCAGGTCCTTCTCATCAGGGCTGCCGTCAGAAATTTGGGGCCCCTTACACAGGTCAAGGTCCCCTTCAACCCCTCCCCGCCCCCAGGTAATTTTTAGATTGTATATACTTACCAATGCTGTGCCATAGCACAGAATTGATCAGTGTTATTGGCGCTACCTTACTACAGGCTGTTGAAGCTTTCTGCACTAATGGAGCACAGATCAGACGAGCCGGAGGCAGATAGGTACCCTCCGCTGAGTTGATCGGGACACCACAATTTTGCTGTGGTCCTGATCAGCTCCTCTGGGCTATCTGGCAACCTATTTTCATACTTTTAGATGCTGCAATGAACTTTGATTGTGGCATCTAATGTGGTTAATGCTGGACATCACCCTGATTGGTGAACTCTGGCATTAGCCACATGTCCCAGCTCTAACCAACCGGTTATGAAGCATAGAACTGGAGGGGGGCAGGACGTACATTTACACCCTGCAACCTTAAGGAAATACACATATACAGCCTCATATGCGTACACAGCCTCCATCGCAAGAATCCTTGTCAGTTATTTTATGTATTTGCATGTATTCAGAATTAGTAGTGTTAGTTTTGTAGTCACACTCATTATTAGTATATTATTGAGAGTTTTAGCACACTCCAAAACATCAATGTCAGCCACTATACACAAACACTGCCACTATATAGACACACACTGCCATCATACACACATATACAGCCACTATACACAAACACTATATAGACACACACTGCCATCATACACACATATATAGCCACGATATACACATACACTGCCACTATATAGACACACACTGCCATCATACACACATATATAGCCACTATATACACATACACTGCCACTATATAGACACACACTGCCATCATACACACATATACAGCCACTATATACACATACACTGCCACTATATATACACACACTGCCATCATACACACATATATAGCCACTATATACACATACACTGCCACTATATATACACACACTGCCATCATACACACATATATAGTCACTATATACACATACACTGCCACTATATAGACACACACTGCCATCATACACACATATACAGCCACTATATACACATACACTGCCACTATATAGACACACACTGCCATCATACACACATATACAGCCACTATATACACATACACTGCCACTATATAGACACACACTGCCATCATACACACATATACAGCCACTATACACAAACACTATATAGACACACACTGCCATCATACACACATATATAGCCACTATATACACATACACTGCCACTATATAGACACACACTGCCATCATACACACATATACAGCCACTATATACATATACACTGCCACTATATAGACACACACTGCCATCATACACACATATACAGCCACTATATACACATACACTGCCACTATATAGACACACACTGCCATCATACACACATATACAGCCACTATATACACATACACTGCCACTATATAGACACACACTGCCATCATACACACATATACAGCCACTATACACAAACACTGACACTATATATACACACTGCCATCATATACACATATACAGCCACTATACACATACACTGCCACTATATAGACACACACTGCCATCATACACACATATACAGCCACTATATACGCATACACTGCCACTATATAGACACACACTGCCATCATACACACATATATAGCCACTATATACACATACACTGCCACTATATAGACACACACTGCCATCATACACACATATACAGCCACTATATACACATACACTGCCACTATATAGACACACACTGCCATCATACACACATATACAGCCACTATATACACATACACTGCCACTATATAGACACACACTGCCATCATACACACATATACAGCCACTATATACACATACATTGCCACTATATAGACACACACTGCCATCATACACACATATACAGCCACTATACACAAACACTATATAGACACACACTGCCATCATACACACATATATAGCCACTATATACACATACACTGCCACTATATAGACACACACTGCCATCATACACACATATACAGCCACTATATACACATACACTGCCACTATATAGACACACACTGCCATCATACACACATATATAGCTACTATATACACATACACTGCCACTATATAGACACACACTGCCATCATACACACATATACAGCCACCATATACACATACACTGCCACTATATACACACACACTGCCATCATACACGCATGTCAGCCACTATACACAAACACTGCCACTATATAGACACACACTGCCATCATACACACATATCAGCCACTATATACACATACACTGCCACTATATAGACACACACTGCCATCATACACACATATACAGCCACTATACACAAACACTATATAGACACACACTGCCATCATACACACATATATAGCCACTATATACACATACACTGCCACTATATAGACACACACTGCCATCATACACACATATACAGCCACTATATACACAAACACTGCCACTATATAGACACACACTGCCATCATACACACATATCAGCCACTATATACACATACATTGCCACTATATAGACACACTGCCATCATACACACATATACAGCCACTATACACATACACTGCCACTATATAGACACACACTGCCATCATACACACATATACAGCCACTATACACAAACACTGACACTATATATACACACACTGCCATCATACACACATATACAGCCACTATACACATACACTGCCACTATATAGACACACACTGCCATCATACACACATATACAGCCACTATACACAAACACTGACACTATATAGACACACACTGCCATCATACACACATATATAGCCACTATATACACATACACTGCCACTATATAGACACACACTGCCATCATACACACATATACAGCCACTATATACACATACACTGACACTATATATACACACACTGCCATCATACACACATATACAGCCACTATATACACATACACTGCCACTATATAGACACACACTGCCATCATACACACATATACAGCCACTATATACACATACACTGCCACTATATAGACACACACTGCCATCATACACACATATACAGCCACTATATACACATACACTGCCACTATATATACACACACTGCCATCATAAACACATATACAGCCACTATACACAAACACTGCCACTATATATACACACACTGCTATCATACACACATATACAGCCACTATATACACATACACTGCCACTATATATACACACACTGCCATCATAAACACATATACAGCCACTATACACATACACTGCCACTATATAGACACACACTGCCATCATACACACATATATAGCCACTATATACACATACACTTCCACTATATATACACACACTGCCATCATACACACATATACAGCCACTATATACACATACACTGCCACTATATAGACACACACTGCCATCATACACACATATACAGCCACTATACACAAACACTGCCACTATATATACACACACTGCCATCATACACACATATACAGCCACTATATACACATACACTGCCACTATATATACACACACTGCCATCATACACACATATACAGCCACTATATACACATACACTGCCACTATATAGACACACACTGCCATCATACACACATATGCAGCCACTATATACACATACACTGCCACTGTATAGACACACACTGCCATCATACACACATATACAGCCACTATATACACATACACTGCCACTATATAGACACACACTGCCATCATACACACATATACAGCCACTATACACAAACACTATATAGACACACACTGCCATCATACACACATATATAGCCACTATATACACATACACTGCCACTATATAGACACACACTGCCATCATACACACATATACAGCCACTATATACACATACACTGCCACTATATACACACACACTGCCATCATACACACATATCAGCCACTATACACATACACTGCCACTATATAGACACACACTGCCATCATACACACATATACAGCCACTATATACACATACACTGCCACTATATAGACACACACTGCCATCATACACACATATACAGCCACTATATACACATACACTGCCACTATATAGACACACACTGCCATCATACACACATATACAGCCACTATACACAAACACTATATAGACACACACTGCCATCATACACACATATATAGCCACTATATACACATACACTGCCACTATATAGACACACACTGCCATCATACACACATATACAGCCACTATATACACAAACACTGCCACTATATAGACACACACTGCCATCATACACACATATCAGCCACTATATACACATACACTGCCACTATATAGACACACACTGCCATCATACACACATATACAGCCACTATACACAAACACTATATAGACACACACTGCCATCATACACACATATATAGCCACTATATACACATACACTGCCACTATATAGACACACACTGCCATCATACACACATATACAGCCACTATATACACAAACACTGCCACTATATAGACACACACTGCCATCATACACACATATCAGCCACTATATACACATACATTGCCACTATATAGACACACTGCCATCATACACACATATACAGCCACTATACACATACACTGCCACTATATAGACACACACTGCCATCATACACACATATACAGCCACTATACACAAACACTGACACTATATATACACACACTGCCATCATACACACATATACAGCCACTATACACATACACTGCCACTATATAGACACACACTGCCATCATACACACATATACAGCCACTATACACAAACACTGACACTATATAGACACACACTGCCATCATACACACATATATAGCCACTATATACACATACACTGCCACTATATAGACACACACTGCCATCATACACACATATACAGCCACTATATACACATACACTGACACTATATATACACACACTGCCATCATACACACATATACAGCCACTATATACACATACACTGCCACTATATAGACACACACTGCCATCATACACACATATACAGCCACTATATACACATACACTGCCACTATATAGACACACACTGCCATCATACACACATATACAGCCACTATATACACATACACTGCCACTATATATACACACACTGCCATCATAAACACATATACAGCCACTATACACAAACACTGCCACTATATATACACACACTGCTATCATACACACATATACAGCCACTATATACACATACACTGCCACTATATATACACACACTGCCATCATAAACACATATACAGCCACTATACACATACACTGCCACTATATAGACACACACTGCCATCATACACACATATATAGCCACTATATACACATACACTTCCACTATATATACACACACTGCCATCATACACACATATACAGCCACTATATACACATACACTGCCACTATATAGACACACACTGCCATCATACACACATATACAGCCACTATACACAAACACTGCCACTATATATACACACACTGCCATCATACACACATATACAGCCACTATATACACATACACTGCCACTATATATACACACACTGCCATCATACACACATATACAGCCACTATATACACATACACTGCCACTATATAGACACACACTGCCATCATACACACATATGCAGCCACTATATACACATACACTGCCACTGTATAGACACACACTGCCATCATACACACATATACAGCCACTATATACACATACACTGCCACTATATAGACACACACTGCCATCATACACACATATACAGCCACTATACACAAACACTATATAGACACACACTGCCATCATACACACATATATAGCCACTATATACACATACACTGCCACTATATAGACACACACTGCCATCATACACACATATACAGCCACTATATACACATACACTGCCACTATATACACACACACTGCCATCATACACACATATCAGCCACTATACACATACACTGCCACTATATAGACACACACTGCCATCATACACACATATACAGCCACTATATACACATACACTGCCACTATATAGACACACACTGCCATCATACACACATATACAGCCACTATATACACATACACTGCCACTATATAGACACACACTGCCATCATACACACATATACAGCCACTATATACACATACACTGCCACTATATAGACACACACTGCCATCATACACACATATACAGCCACTATATACACATACACTGCCACTATATAGACACACACTGCCATCATACACACATATACAGCCACTATATACACATACACTGCCACTATATAGACACACACTGCCATCATACACACATATACAGCCACTATACACAAACACTTTATAGACACACACTGCCATCATACACACATATATAGCCACTATATACACATACACTGCCACTATATAGACACACACTGCCATCATACACACATATATAGCCACTATATACACATACACTGCCACTATATAGACACACACTGCCATCATACACACATATACAGCCACTATATACACATACACTGCCACTATATAGACACACACTGCCATCATACACACATATACAGCCACTATATACACATACACTGCCACTATATAGACACACACTGCCATCATACACACATATACAGCCACTATACACAAACACTTTATAGACACACACTGCCATCATACACACATATATAGCCACTATATACACATACACTGCCACTATATAGACACACACTGCCATCATACACACATATATAGCCACTATATACACATACACTGCCACTATATAGACACACACTGCCATCATACACACATATACAGCCACTATATACACATACACTGACACTATATATACACACACTGCTATCATACACACATATACAGCCACTATATACACATACACTGCCACTATATAGACACACACTGCCATCATACACACATATACAGCCACTATACACAAACACTATATAGACACACACTGCCATCATACACACATATATAGCCACTATATACACATACACTGCCACTATATAGACACACACTGCCATCATACACACATATACAGCCACTATATACACATACACTGCCACTATATACACACACACTGCCATCATACACACATATCAGCCACTATACACAAACACTGCCACTATATACACACACACTGCCATCATACACACATATCAGCCACTATACACATACACTGCCACTATATAGACACACACTGCCATCATACACACATATACAGCCACTATATACACATACACTGCCACTATATAGACACACACTGCCATCATACACACATATACAGCCACTATATACACATACACTGCCACTATATAGACACACACTGCCATCATACACACATATACAGCCACTATATACACATACACTGCCACTATATAGACACACACTGCCATCATACACACATATACAGCCACTATATACACATACACTGCCACTATATAGACACACACTGCCATCATACACACATATATAGCCACTATATACACATACACTGCCACTATATAGACACACACTGCCATCATACACACATATACAGCCACTATATACACATACACTGCCACTATATAGACACACACTGCCATCATACACACATATACAGCCACTATATACACATACACTGCCACTAAATAGACACACACTGCCATCATACACACATGGCCATAAATAAATACACTGCCTCTATATACACACACTGACCCTGTATACACACATGGCCATCATACACATACACAGCTTCTATATACACATACACAGCTTCTATATACACATACACAGCTGCTTTATACACACACTGCCCCTTTATACACACACAGCCAACACACACACACACACACACACACATATACACACACACACACACACATATACACACACACACACACACATATACACACACACACACATATACACACACACACACACACATACACACACACACACACACACACACATATACACACACACACACACACATATACACACACACACACATATACACACACACACACACACATATACACACACACACACACATACTGCCCCCATACAAGTAAGTACCTGTGTGCAGTGTAGTCTGCTGCTCCGCTCCTCTATTGCAGGCAGTGGGCAGGAAGAGGAGGGACACGTGATCTGACGTCACTGGTCAGCTGCTACTACAGGCCCTGCTGGTAACTTAGAGCCGCGCACAGGCATGTCTCATACCAGCTGCAGCCCCTGACATTTTAAAGTGACAGAGTACTGCCCTCCGGATGGTGCTCCCTCTTGCTCCAGCCCCCGCTGGCCAGTCTGGGCCACAGGACAGGGCAGGGCTGGAACATAAGAAAAAAGAATGTGATGTAGTCAGTCAGTGTATAGTAAGGCTCCCCCCCCCCCCAGCCGTCAGTGAGTGACAGTCACTCACTGACTCGCAAGAAAGTTGGGGCCAGTCGGGCCTCTCTGATGGTCCGGGCCCCTTACTTTGGTACCGGTTGTTCCCCCCTGATGACGGCCCTGCCTGTCCGTCTCGCCCGGCCGGTTTAAAGGTAAATTACTGCTGTCAGCGGCAGGTCCGGGACCTGTTGCTGCAGCATTTAGTATGAAGTACTGGCAGGGGGCCCTGCAGGGGCCCAAACTGTGAGGCCCAGGCTGTGACCTGGACTACTAGGGGGGCCCCCTAACACGCTGGGCCCCTGTGCAGCCGAACCGGCTGAACAAGTGATATGTCCGCCCCTGCCAGGGGTGATCCCGCAGATAACGCCCGCATTGCCGCAGATGCCGTGATCTGTATTGATCATGACATTTGAGGGGTTAATGACAGACATCAGTGTGATCGTTGATTTCTGCCATTACCGGTGGGCTCTGGCTACTGATAGCAGCCGGGAACTGCCGTGCAGGATGGGAGCACCGAACCGGCACATCATGTACAGGATGTATATATAAACGTCATGGTGCGTTAAGTCCAATCGCATCAGTATGTACATTTACATCCGTTGTCCTTAAGGGGTTAAAAGGCTTGCCTGGCAATGGCAGTCACAGACAGTCTCTCTCTCTCACAGTCTCCTATAGGATCCAACAGCAGCAATCTTCTATCTGAGCTGCTGCTTGCTGAGTCTGGGTTCACATCACTTTACTCCCATACAGGAGCACATACGGCAGGGGAGAGCTAAAACCTCGCGCTCCCGTATGCCTTTCTATGCGCTCTCGTATGCAATTCATTTCAATGAGCCGATCACAGTGAAACGTTCGGTCCGGTCGGCTCATTTTTGCGCCGTATGCGCTTTTTCCTCGCACCTAAAAAGCGCAAAAATGAGCCGACCAGACGGAATGTTTCACTGCGGTCGGCTCATTGAAATGAATTACATACGGGAGCGCATAGAAAGGCATACGGGAGCGCGAGGTTTTAGCTCTCCCCTGCCGAATGCGCTCCCGTCTGGGAGAAAACGTAATGTGAACCCAGCCCTCAGCCTGTCTGTAGGAGGCAACTTCTCAGTGTTGACTGTAAGGCTATGTTCACACAGAAAATGTACATGCGGATATTCTGTAGATAGTGGAGCGGTGTCAAAACATGCCGGCGCTAGGACCGCTCGGAAATTTGCCGTCTCGTAGCCGACAATGCATTTCTGAGCAGAATATGCAGACATGTCTATTCTTTCTGCGGATGCCAGAATTTGAATTTCTGTGCCAGATATTTCCGGTGCGGAAATTCTGCTGTGCGCACAGTGCGCCAGAATCCCATTGAAATTGATGGGACTCTGCTGCGGCAGAATTTCTGTGCGGAATATTTCTGCAGAATTTCCGTGGGGAAATCCTGCTGTGTGAACATAACCTAAGAATTATTAAAAAGGTGGAGGATGCAAAGAAGGGCTGAGACCAAAGGGCCGGACAGAGGGGCGGCAAAATGAGGTTTCGTCCAGGGTGGCATAAATCCTTGCACCAACCCTGGTGGCGGCACCAACCCTGGTGCCATTTCAACCCCCCCCCCCCCTCTAATCCCCCCTGTGCCATTTCAATCAGCCTAGTCCCTGCCGTAGTGGTCGGTGTGCAAAACCAAATCAAATTTGTGGGAGGACGAGAGTATGGGTTTTAGTTTTTTTTTTATTAAATGAAGTTCTGGCGTTTTTTTTCCCCACATTTTCAAAAGAAACCCTTGAGTCACATGATGAAAGAATCACATGACTTGTAATGAGAAAAGCTGGGGGGGGGGAAACACCAAGGGGGGAAAATGTCTGTAATAATAATAATAATCATACACATTGGGGGAGATGTATGAAAACCTGTGCAGAGGAAGTTGACCAGTTGCCCATAGCAACCAATCAGATCGCTTCTTTCACTTTTCAGAGGACTTTTTAAAAATGAAAGAAGCAATCTGATTGGTTGCTATGGGCAACCACTTTTCCTCTTCACAGATTTTGATAAATCTCCCCCAGTGTTTTTGGCAAAAATTCCACAAAGATGGCATCTTGGAAGAAAAGAAATGAGGGGGGGGGGGGGGGGGGGGCAGTTTTTGTGGCGTCTTTTCAAAACTTGTGACTGTTCCTAGGCTTAGGCTGGGATTAAACACAGTTTATATGCCGCATTTTTCTAATCACACATTGCATTATCTTTGGTGCCCCCCCCCCCCCATGTCAGGGCATGCTGGGAGTTGTAGTTTTGTAACAGGACAGCCACGAGGAATAACTGATGCAGTATGTCAATCTAGGGCCATGGTGTCTGATCTTGAACTGGCAGCAGGAGCCACGACCACTTTAAATCAATGGCTGCCGGGACGTCTGACGAGTGACATCCTACGCTGCAGACCCCAATGTCAGGGACGTCACTCGTCAGGCACCAAGGCTGTTGGGGCCACAAAATGATATTACAAATACTAAGCGTCTGGTTAGGAGAAACAAATATAACACACCCACAGAGAGCAGCGCCATTTTAATAATAAATGCAGAAAAAAAATCCCTTAGATAACAGTCATACAGAATATATTAAAAAGCTTTTTTAGGTTTCAGCCAATCAGAGAGCAGCACTGCTCAAATAGAACTCCCAGGAGGTAACAGCGTGTCACACATGTGATGTCATAACCATTGTCCACCAGAGAGCAGCACTGAGCAGATATAACACTGCTCCTGCTCATTCTCCATCAGTGAGGGGCCGGTGCTGGACACTGTAGGGACGCGGGAATGTGAAGTCAAAAACATGACTGTGACTGGTAAGTACCACATTGTTGTGTCCAAAAGGATTTAGTGCAGTTCCATGTGCATTTCTATAATAAACATGTAAATAATCTCTATTTTGTTTTCCTATCTTAGATGCATTATTTCCAGCATGTGGAGTAGCATTTCCGGACTTAAAGCAAGAAGTTGGATGATGGCCTAGATTTCCGGACCTACAGCAAGACGTTGGATGAAGGCCTAGATTTCCGGACCTACAGCAAGAAGTTGGATGAAGGCCTAGATTTCCGGACCTACAGCAAGACGTTGGATGAAGGCCTAGATTTCCGGACCTACAGCAAGAAGTTAGATGAAGGCACAGCCCCTCGAATCACGAACATACACAGACACATTGGCCCAAATTCTAGAGGTAACCTCCTTTAGTATGCCCAGAGGAAGGGCAATACAGTAGCCATGGATTCCCTACAGGTTTCCTCCCCTCTGGAGGTTTTTCCTGTCCTGAGTTAGTTACTGTACGCTCTTTGTGAGTGATGGAGGTTACATAAATCCCTACACAAACACTTTTATAAATAATAAATAAAGTTTCCCTTTCTTAAACTGTTCTTTGACGTGTTCGACTCATTAATTTCATGTCTGTGTGTGAAAAATAGTGTTAGCAAAATGTGGATGACATGAGTTTTTTTTTAAGTGTGAAAAGCTGCTCTCCTGCGCGATCTGCACAAGGCGGTGAGGAGAGAGGCAGCTGATGCTGGTTGGTACAGTTGCTGAGGCAACCGTAGGACACCCAGCAAGTTCCGTGCACAAGCCTTTTTGTGATGAACGGGAGGAGTTGGCTGATGCACTAGTACACTATACACCAGGGCTTCACAATCCCCCCCCCCCCCCCCAAAAAAAAAAAAAAAAAAGTTTTTTACAAAGATTTCTCATTGGTAGCACACGCTATCCTAAAATTTTCAATTCCCAGACCCAGGCCCCACCTCTGCGGCATCAGTAACCCATATATTGCCTGACGGACACAGCCTGGAGTTGGCTGATGCACCAGTACACACCAGGGCTTCCCAATCCCCCCTCCAAAAAGAACACAATGAGAAATTTTTGTCCAAGATTTCTCATTGGTAGCACCTGCTATCCAAAAATGTGAAATTTCCAGTACCAGGCCCCACCCCTGCGGCATCAGTAACCCATATATTGCCTGAATGACACAGCCTGGAGTTGGCTGATGCAAGAGTACACACCAGAGATTCACAATCCCCACCAAAAAACAACACATTTAGAAATTTATGACCAAGATTTCTCATTGGTAGCACCTGCTATCCCCAAAAAATTGAAATTCACAGACCCAGGCCCCACCACAGCGGCATCAGTAACCCATATATTGCATGAAGGATGCAGCCTGGAGTTGGCTGATGCACCAGTACACACAGGGCTTCACAAGCCGCCCCAAAATCAACAAAATTGTATACATTTAAAAAAAAAAAATGTATACCTTTGTGTAAGAACAAGCGCATATCCAACATTTCAGAAGACTCTATAATGCAGGACGGTGGACCACCCAAAGACTTTCTTCTCAAAAATAATAAACCACACAAAATGATTAAGAAGAGTTAATCCCTCTCCGGATTTTTTTTATTTTTATTTTTATTAAAAAATCACACGCAACAAGCGTTCCTTTGTGTAACGATTAGCATACTGCAAATTTCAATTTTATTACTGATAAAATGATCAGTAAATTTAACAATAACACTACCCAAGAGTGTTTAATTACCCCATACATTGCACCAGGAACAGTCAGGAGTAGGCCTCAGCAGTACCCAAGAGGCTTTAATAACCCCTTACCTTGCCCCATCAATTGCGAGATCGAGCAATAACAGGTGTGTTATTGCCTCAGATGTCCTGGGCCGCACTAGCGCTCCACTGAACGGATTAGCGTGTCTCTATCTTTCAAGGACAGGTGCGTGTTACACGCTGAAACCAGTTCGTGATAGGGATCTGGGATTGCAATTATTTACCCTTAAAACGAGGAATTACCAGTAAGTGAGGGTCATAAGCTCGCATTGATTAAGTCCCTGCCCTTTGTACACACTGCCTGTCGCTACAACCGATTGGATTGGTTAGTGAGGTCCTCGGATCGGCCCAGGGGGGGTAGGAGAAGGCCCTGGCAGAGCGCTGAGAATTTAACGATCATTGTTGAAATTTGCATTAAGCATGAATTTAGCTACTGCTAAACATCCAAAAATGTAAGGCCTAAGGCCAGAGGCACCAGGGAGGAAAGTAGTTTGTGAAAGACACAGAATGAGTCTGGAGCAGTAATTCGCAGTACCTAAGAGGGTTTCGTTACCCCTTACATTTAAAGATCAATGTTTACATTTGCACTAAGCATTTGTATTTAGCTACTGCTAAACTTCTAAAAATTATAGGCCCAAGGCCTGAGGCACCAGTGAGGCAAGTAGTTTGTGAAAGACACAGAATGAGTCTATAGCAGTCATTTGAAGTACCAAAGAGGGTTTCATAACCCCTTACATTTAAAGATCAATGTTTACATTTGCATTAAGCATGTATTTAGCTACTGCTAAACTTAAAAAAATTACAGGCCCAAGGCCAGAAGCATCAGTTTCCCCCATATTAGGAGCATAGTTGTCCCCCAGATTAGGCAGCATAGAAGTCCCACAGATTAGGCAGCATAGATGTCCCCCAGATTAGGCAGCATAGATGTCCCCCAGATTAGGCAGCATAGAAATCCCCCAGATTAGGAGCATAATTGTCCCCTAGATGAGGAGCATAATTGTCGCCCAGATTAGGCAGCATAGATGTCCCCCAGATTAGGAGCGTAGTTGTCCCCCAGTCATCGCGGGCACGTCAGAGCCAATCAAAGGGCCGTATGTGGCAAGCGGGCCGTACAATGCCCAGGTCTGCCCCAGAGGGTTTCATAACTAGTGTTGAGCGGCATAGGCCATATTTAAATTCGCAATATTTCGCGAATATATGGACGAATATTCGTCATATATTCGCTAAATTCGCATATTCGTAATATTCACGTTTTATTTTCGCATATGCGAAAATTCACGTATGCGAAAATTAGCATATGCGAAAATTAGCATATAAAAAAATTCCATTAATTACCATTAACATATGCAAATTTTCGCGATATTCACGAATAAAATTCGTATTGCGAATATTCGCGAGCAATAATATTCATAACCAACCATAATAGAGAAAATTTTGTTGTAGGAGCATGGTCAATCTACTCAGACCCATCTGTCATGGGTCTGCACTAAACACCATCTATCATGGATCCGCACTAAACACCCGCTCTGATGGCACACTACTGGCCGGGCAGGACAGCTTTTCCAGAGCAAACTCTGCTAGTTGTGGCCATAAATCAAGTTTGGCTGCCCAAAAGTCCAGCGGATCTTCAATGGTTGTTGGCATGGCCATGTCAAGGTATGCCACCACCTGCTGGTTCAGGTCCTGCTCCATGTTTACCTGCTGCTGATGAGTTGCTTCACTATGCGGGTAAAGAAAGCTACTCATCAGCGACTGTAGACTCAGGCTGCTGATTGAGCTGGCACTGCTCCTCCCACCCCTCCCCTCCCCTCCCCAGCAGCCGTGGCAATGGAAGGTGAGCGCAGAGGGCCCCCCGAGTCAGACCTGCGAGTGGATGGACCACGTGGCCGATAGGAATCAGCCAACTGACTACGTAGAATCTCTCTGTAGTAGGTCAGTTTGTCCTCCCTCTCAGTGGGTGTAAAAAAGGCCCCCATTTTGGGACGGTAGCGAGGGTCTAATAAGGTGGAGATCCAGAAGTCATCCCGCTGACGAATTTTGACAATTCGGGAATCACTACTCAAGCAACTGAGCATGCATCGTGCCATTTGCGCCAGTGACTCGGAGGGACTACCTGCCTCCATCTCCACTGCATACTGCCACGGCGTGTCTGGGTCCTCTGTCTCAACTTGGTACTAAATGGTACAATACTTGGATGTACGTATGCGGTATGCACTGATGAGGGCAGTAATATGCCTAACTATTAGCAGAAAAAACTCTGTATTTTTGTAATACACCAGCCGGAGGATACTATTGTTTGGACTTTGACAGTATGGAGCTCCTTGACAGCTTAACAGGTACTAAATGGTACAATACTTGGATGTACGCATGCCGTATACACTGATGAGGGCAGTAATATGCCTATTAGCAGAAAAAACTCTGTATTTTTGTAATACACCAGCCAGTGGATACTATTGTTTGGACTTTGACGGTATGGAGCACCTTGACAGCTTAACAGGTACTAAATGGTACAATACTTGTCTGTACGTATGCGGTATGCACTGATGAGGGCAGTAATCTGCCTATTAGCAGAAAAAACTCTGTATTTTTGTAAAACACCAGCCGGTGGATACTATTGTTTGGACTTTGAAGGTTTGGAACACCTTGACAGCTACTAAATAGTAAAATACTTGAATGTACCTATGCGGTATGCACTGATGAGGGCAGTAATATGCCTATTAGCAGAAAAAACTCTGTATTTTTGTAAAACACCAGCCGGTGGATACTATTGTTTGGACTTTGACGGTATGGAGCACCTTGACAGCTACTAAATGGTACAATACTTGCATGTACCTATGCGGTATGCACTGATGAGGTCAGTTATATATGCGTAACTATACGCAGAAATAACTGTTTAAAACAAAAAAAAACAGCCGGTGAATAGTATTGTTTGGACTTGCACAGTATGTAGCCCCCTGACAGATTAACAGGTATAAAATGGTGCAAATGCACTACAGTCCACTGAACGATCACGTATTTCTGAACAGCAGCAGGACCCAACAGTGCAGCACCACAAAAAAAAAATCCAGGGATTAAACCCTAAATTGAAAAATGAGGAGATAAGATGCTTCAGAAAGTTCAGGCAGCTTGGAGATCTGTATGAGGCAGCTGACAGCTATCTGCCCCTCTCTGCTGCAATGCTCAATAACGTGAATAGGAGGTTTAGCAATCAATGATCCTTCTCAGAGTAACAGCTCAGCACTCTGCACTCCTGCCTTTCCCTAATGCTGATGTGACTAGCAGTTGCAGTGTAACGCTGTGGTATGAGCTATTCACACACACACAGTCCCGTTCTCTCTCTCTGACTGCATAGATGAAATGAAGAGAGGCAAGATGACCGCTGATTATATAGGGGCTGTGACATCACAGGGGTCAGTGAACACTGATAGGCTGCATCTCACATGTGGTTCTGGGTCAGCCCGCCTACCTTCATTCCCGATGCTGTTTCCCGCCCTCCCATAATCCCCTGCCCCATGTACTCAAATGTGGATCCGCCATCTTAGGTCCCCAATAGCCTGGAACACTGTAAAATGGAGTTTAATGAAGCGATTCACGCAATAGAATCGCGGCGATATCTGTATTCATTGCGAATAAAATTTTTCATGAAATTCGTAACGAATTCGGGTTCGTCAACTTCGATTCGCTCATCTCTAATCTTATCCTCTATACTTTGGATAGGGAATAAGTAGAGATGAGCGAATTGAAGCTGACAAATTGTTTTTTAGGGGCATGTCGCATTTAGGAAGCCCCTATGGTTCCATAACAGCAAAAAAAAAAAAAAAATACATGGCATAATATTTTCGAAAGTCCACCCCTTATGGCACATAACAAGGGGTACAGTGAGCCTTAAAATCCCACAGGTGTTAAAGTCGGATGTGTAAAAGTCGGATGTGTATGGAAATACCCCATGTGTGGACAAAAAGTGCTCTATGAGCGCACTACAATGCTCAGAAGAGAAAGAGACACATTTGGCTTTTTGAAAGCAAATTTTGCTGAAATTGTTTTTGGGGGGCATGTCACATTTAGGAGGCCCCTATGGTGCCAGAACAGCAAAAAAAAAAAGAAAAACACATGGCACACTATTTGGGAAACAACACCCCTCAAGGAACGTAACAAGGCATATAGTGAGCCTTTAAACCCCACAGGTGTTTGACAAATTTCTGCTAAAGTTGGACGTGAAAATGAAAAATTTGATTTTTTTCACTAAAATGCTGGTGTTACCCCAAATTTGTCATTTCCACACTGTGAAAAATACCCCATATGTGGCCCTAAACTTTTGCCTTGAAATACGACAGGGCTCCAAAGTAAAAGAGTGCCATGCACATTTGAGGCCTAAATTAGAGATTTGAATATGGACGGACCCAGATGCACGAATTACACTTGCCTCCAATACCAAAATTACCCTACGCCAGTGATTCCGAAACAGGGAGCCTCCAGCTGTTGCAAACCTCCCAGCATATCTGGACAGTCAATGGCTGTTCGGTAATACTGGGACTTGTTTTGCAACAGCTGGAGGCTCCGTTTTGGAAAAAGTGCCATACCAGACATTTTGTCTTGTGTTGAGTGTTGCTTTGGAAGAGAGGCACTTGAAAGAGAGTTGTAAAACAGGAGTTTGAAAGTAGGAGTTTGAGATCACTGTGAGTGTTACTTTGTGAAATCCCCATAACTTGAAAAATGCAGTCCGGTGTACATCTTGCGCGATGTATGCAATCCTTGAACAGCAGTTTGAGGGTGAATATTGTTGTGCGAGATGTGTGCGAGTTGTTCATTTGGAAGCCCAAATCCTGGATCTAGAGGAGCAGCTGGCAACACTGAGACGAATTGACAACTTGGAGAGGAGTCTCCTGCTCACTGAGCAAGTACTCTCTGGAGTAGTGGTGGGGGAGGATAGTGGGATGAAGGTGCAGGACAGTCAGGCAGCTAGCTGGGTTACAGTTAGAAAATGGGGTAGAGGGAAAAGTGGCAGGGAGGCTAGTCCTGGGTGGGGCTGGAGAAGACCCAGCAGTCATGGTACATATTGGCACCAATGATAAAGTGAGAGGTAGGTGGAGTGTGCTTAAAAATGATTTCAGGGACTTAGGCCAGAAGCTTAAGGCAAGGACCTCCAAGGTAATACTTTCTGAAATATTACTTGAACCACGAGCCGCACCAGAGAGGCAGCGAGAGATTAGGGAGGTAAACAAGTGGCTCAGAAGCTGGTGTAGGAAGGAGGGGTTTGGGTCAAAGAGAACTGGGCCGACTTCGCTGTCGGATACCGGCTCTATGGTAGGGACGGGGTGCACCTCAATGGGGAGGGTGCAGGGGTGGAGGAGTGTTTTAACTAGGGACTGTGGGGGAGGGAACCTACAATATAGAGGGGGAAGATAGTGTAGATAGAGAGGGGGAACTTATCAATGTACCTGGGGGTGGGGTGGAGGGAGGGGTTAGAATAGTTAATAGGGATAGGCTTCATAGGGAAAAAAAAAAACACCATTGAATTGCATGATGACTAATGCCAGCAGTCTGACCAATAAAACTGATGAACTGGACTTGATAATGTCTGAGGAGAATTATGACATAGTGGGTATAACAGAGACTTGGTTAGACAATAGCTGTGACTGGGCGGTCAGAATACAGGGTCATAGTCTATTCAGGAAGGATCGGACAAAATGGAAAGGGGGAGGAGTTTGTCTTTATGCAAAGTCCAGTCTAAAGGTCGCATTGCGGGAAGATATATGGGAGGGAAACGATAATATGGAGTCATTATGGGTAGAACTATATGGAGATAAAAATAAAAAAAAAATGGATAGGGGTTTGCTATAAGCCACCAAACATAATGGAAGAGGTAGAAGATCAATTATTGAGGCAAATAATTTTGATTTTTAAAATGATTTTTTTTCACTAAAATGCTGGTGTTACCCCAAATTTTATATTTTCACAAGGGGTTATAGGAGAAAAAGCCTCCCAACATTTTTAAACCCATTTCTTCTGAGTGTGGAAATACCCCATATGTGGATGTTAAGTGCTCTGCTGGTGAACTAGAATGCTCAGAAGAGACGGAGCACCATTAGGCTTTTGGAGAGAGAAGCCTTTGCGTTTACAAAGCCCCCATGTTACTAGAACAATGGACCCCCCACATGTAATCCTATTTTGGATACTACACCCCTCACGTGATGTAATAAGGGGTACAGTGAGCATTTACACTCCACTGGTGTTTGACAGATTTTTTGAACAGTGGTCCATGAAAATGAAAAATTTTATTTTCATTTGCACAGCCCACTGTTCCAAAGATCTGTCAAACGCCAGTGGGGTGTAAATGCTCACTGTACCCCTTATTACATTCCATGAGGGGTGTAGTTTCCAAAGCGGGGTCACATGTGGAGGGGTCCACTGTTCTGACTCCAAGGGGGCTTTGTAAACGCACATGGCCTTCAATTCCAGACACATTCTCTCTCCAAAAGCCCAATGGCGCTCCTTCTCTTCTGAGCCCTGTAGTTCCCCAGCAGAGCACTTTACATCCACATATGGGGTATTTCCATATGGTGTTAAAAATTTTGGGGGGCTTTTTTTCTGTTACCCCTTGTGAAAATGAAAAATTTGGTATAACATCTATTTTTCATTTTCACGTCCAACTTTAACGAAAATTCTTCAAACACCTGTGGGGTCTTAAGGCTCACAATAACCCTTGTTAAGTTCCTTGAGGGGTGTAGTTTTCAAAATGGGGTCACATGTGGGTGTTTTTTTTTTTTGCATTTATGTCAGAAACGCTGTAACGATCAGCCACCCCTGTGCAAATCACCTCAAGTGTACATGACGCTCTCACTCCTGAGCCTTGTTGTGCGCCCGCAGAGCATTTTATGTCCACATATGGGGTATGTCCATACTCGTCCTCCTTTTCCTTTTGTGAAAATGAAAAGTATGGAACAACACCAGCATGTTACTGCAAAAAAATACATTTTTTTACAATAACATGCTGGTGTAGACCCCAACTTTACCTTTTCATAAAGGGTAAAAGGGAAAAAAAGCCCCCAAAATTTGTTAGCCAATTTCTCCCGAGTACGGAAATACCCCATATGTGGCCCTAAACAGTTGCCTTGAAATACGACAGGGCTCCGAAGTGAGAGAGCGCCATACGCATTTAAGGGATTTGCAGAGGGATGGACCCGGATGAATGAATTACACTTGCCTCCGATACCAAAATTACCTGTGGTGTCCCGGTACAGGACCTGTCCCTGTCTATAGTCCCCTCAGCCAGAGTCCCTTCATTCCCACAGGGCTCTCCTGCAGGGCTTACCCCTGGTCACCTCATATAAATTGTGTATTATTAAATGTATATACATAGGTATTATAAGTGTATAGGACCTTAGCAGATCATGTGATTATAATTATGGTTGTACTATTGATCAAGAACCTTCCAGGGTCATGTGGTGTACCCAGAGTTCACTGGGTTCAAGACTTACAGGTTTGCTGACCAATCAGCTTTGTCCAGACCCTTATTATATAAAGGGCTGTAGCCACTAAATTCTCTCTCTTAGTTTCGGCTCTTGTTCCTGCCGGACTATAAAGCAAGCACAATCCGCAAATCAGCATCAATTCATTCAATTCAACTAGATCAAAGCCTGAAAGAACCAGCAGCCTCTAAACAGTGAGTTACAAAGCTCAATCTATCAAATTCTGTGTGACTACTACCAGCTAAAATATTATAATTAGTAGCACTGTGGCCTGCATCAAAGCTCATTGCTTCAAAGTCCCAGCAAAACCTGTGAGGAACCTGCATTCCGGTTACCTCTTAAGAGACTGTTATGTATAGAGACTGTTGCATAAAATTCTCAAGTAAAGTTCTTCAGTTTATTCATAAAGTCTGCTGTGGACATTCCGTTACTTTCCCTGCTGTTTCTGGGACGGTTTGCGGTAGGACCATTAACACTAAGGAAACCGCACCCTGGCGTCACGACAACTAAGGGTTAATACCACCAGACCTTGCACTTACATCACCGCAACACCCCAGACACCACAACTCTCTCCTTGTGCACCACATACCCTACAGCAGTGTTTCCCAAACAGTGTGCCTCCAGCTGTTGCAAAACTCCCAGCATGCCAAGACAGTCAATGGCTTTCTGGCAACACAGGGATTGTTGTTTTGCAACAGCTGGAGGCTCGGTTTTAGAAATCGTGCTGTACCAGACGTTTCTCATTCTTATCGGGGGGAGGGGGGGGTAAATGTGTAGGGGTGTAGTGTATATGCAGTGTTTTACCCTTTATTTTGTGCAGGTGTAGTGTAGTGTAGCGTTTTTAGGGTACATTCACATGCAGTGGCGTACCAAGTGGGGGGCGGGGGGCGGCCCGCCCCGGTGCTACTCTCAAGCGGGGTGCCAGGGGCGGACTGACCCGCCGCCGCAACTACTGAGGATCTGAGACACTCGTCCCAGATCCCCAGCAGACAGCCCTATATTCTCCTGTATTCGCGATACATGCACATACAGGAGAAGGTAGTACTGGGCGGTATACTGGTACATACCGAAAACCGGTTTTTATTTCTTTGACGATAAGAATTTTTTAGATACCGCCGTATCGGTAGGACTGGAGGCTGCTGCGGGCGGGCTGCCAGGCGCTATGCAGTGCGAGTCCCGCAAACATACCTCCCAACCATCCCGGAACGGCCCCCATGTGTACCGCATTTAACTGTAAATGCCTCTTATGAGGCATTTACAGTTAAATGTGCCGCCCGGTACAGAGTATGACAGGGTGAGGTGCCATTGGCTCCTCACCCTGTCAATCACTCTTGTGTCCCTGGCTACAGTAAGCCAGCAGACACAAGAGGCTGGAGCGTTCCTCTGCACTCCGGCGTGCGTGTGACGTCATCAGACGCCGGAACGCAGAGGAAGGGAAGAGACAAGAAGAGGCCGTGCAGGGGAGCAGACCGAGGAAGAAGACCTAAACAGGGTAATTATGTATGCGGTGGTAGCGGTGGCACGGGGGGCTAGGGGGGAGTGGGGGTTGGGTGGAGGAGGATTGAACTTGGTGGTTGTTGGTCAGGGCAGAAAAAAACATGTAGAAAAGGGTTTTTCCGATGGCGTGCCTTCAGCTGTTGCAAAACTACAATTCCCAGCATGCCTGGATAGCCTTTGGCTGTCTGGGCATGCCTTGAGTTGTAGTTTTGCAACAGCTGGAGGCACCCTGTCTGGAAAACACTTTTCTACATTTTTTCTTCTGGTGCGCGTGTGTGTGTGTGTGTGTGTGTGTGGGGGGGGGGGGGGGGGGGTGACGACTGTGCCCTAAATCTAATGGGGGGACCTGTGCCCTATATCTAATGGGGGGACCTGGGCCCTATATCTAATGGGGGGACCTGTGCCCTATATCTAATGGGGGGACCTGGGCCCTATATCTAATGGGGGGGACCTGTGCCCTATATCCTATTGGGGGACCTGGGCCATATATCTAATGGGGGGACCTGTGCCCTATATCTAATGGGGGGACCTGGGCCATATATCCAATGGGGGGACCGGGCCCTATATCTAATGTGGGAACCTGGGCCCTATATCTAATGGGGGGACCTGGGCCCTATATCTAATGGGGGGACCTGTGCCCTATATCTAATGGGGGGACCTAATGGGCCCTATGTCTACTGGGCCCTATATCTAATGGTAGTCTATTTTTATCTTTAACCTGCACATTTGATTTCATTGAGCTAGTAGATTTGTATGTAGGCATCTGCACCAATTGAAGAGACTGATTGAAGAGAAGGAATGATTTATAAAGGCCCACTTAACAATATCTTGATGGAATGTTTCAAAAGTTGGTGGAGATCATTGGTGAAGATTCAACTAATACTGATCCATAATAAGAAAAAAGGGAAGTAGCACTCACCAGTTGCAGTCACACAGATGTTTTATTTAACGTATTTTTCGCCATATAAGACGCACTTTTTCTTCCCCAAAACTGGGGGAAAAAAGTCGGTGCGTCTTATACGGCGAATACACCCCTATCGCGGCGGTCCCTGCGGCCATCAACGGCCGGGACCCGCGGTGATGCCCTGTATTAACCCTTCAGACGCGGCGATCAAAGCTGACCGCCGCGTCTGAAGGGAAAGTGACACTAACCCGACTGTTCAGTTGGGCTGTTCGGGACCAAACAGCCCGACTGAATAGCCGGGTTAGTGCTTACAGGACACCGGGAGGGACCTTACCTACCTCCTCGGTGTCTTCTCCGTTCAGGGATCCCCTGTATGGCCGGCGCTCTCCTTCCTCGTCATCACATTGTCGCGTAATTGCGTCGGCGTGCGTAACGACGTGATGATGGCGACAGAGAGGGAGGATACCCGGCCGGCAGCAGAGACGTTCCGGAGCGACGGGGACACGGCGACAGCGATGGAGCAACATCCAGGGCAGCGGTGACGGGTCCGGAGCGGCAGGGACACGTGAGTATTACCTCCTATGCATTGGTCTTCAATCTGCGGACCTCCAGATGTTGCAAAACTACAACTTACAGCATGCCCGGACAGCCAACGGCTGTCCGGGCATGCTGGAAGTTGTAGTTTTGCAACATCTGGAGTTCTGCAGGTTGAAGACCACTATTGGGTTCAAAATCTTGAATTTTTTAGATTTTGCACCTAAAAATTGGGTGCGTCTTATACGCCGGTGCATCCTATAGGGGCGAAAAATACGGTATATAGCAGTATTATATACAGCAGGCTCTGTACTAGAGGAGCACACCTGGCCTACAGCCGTTTCATGTTCTGAGTGACATGAAACAACTGTATGCCAGATGCACTCCACTAGTACAGAGCCTGCTGTAAATGATTCTTCTATATGAACTGCTGTAAATGATACCGCTATAATATATGTGTGACTTCAACCGGTGAATGCTATTTTTTTTATTATTATGGATTGGACCTTGCTGATATTTAATTGAAGATAAAAACACCCAAGAAATATCACACAGTACTACAACCCCCAACAGTGAAAAGTATCCAAGTGATATCCCAAGGCAGTGCCGGACCACTTCTATATCTTTACATGTACAACTGCTATCTGTAAAATGGTGCAATTAGGTAAAAATACCCGCATCATATACTGCATCTTCTGACTGTCTCAGAAAGGGAAACCTATTTGAAGATCTTACACAACCATAACATTTTATTAAAATGGAAAAAAAATAGCTTTTTTAGGAATTTTTTGGGCCCATTTTGGCCATAATCACACTTAACAATTTCTATAAAATTGTAAGGGTGCGTGCGTTCACTTCACACTGCGGAATCTCCACTCGCTGAATTCAGCGAGCGGAGATTCCATCTGGCTGCCGCCGCCGAAAGTACTTTGGCGCTAGGGCTGTGGGGCACTGAGCCGTCACCATTGATGGCTATGCAGCGCTCGCAGAATCCGCTCAAAAAATGGACATGTTCTTTCTTTGCGCGGAACAATTTCAGTGGCTGAAATTTTGCAGTGTGAACGGGTCTCGCGGAGACTCATTCACACTAATGTTAAGTTCTCACTGCGGAATTCCCGCAGAATTCCGCGGGCGGAATTCCGCGGGAATTCCGTAGTGTGAACGTACCCTAATACAGAGATTATCTGGCACAATGCACTGTGTATGTAAAGAATCACTATATGGGAGTGCGTCATACTTAGAGTGATCTATCACTGTGTTACTAATTTATGGCTCTTGGCCATTTGACAGGTTGGTCAAACTAAATATTTATTTCGTTTTAATATATATATATTTTTTCTTTGCTTTCTAGTGATTTTTTGGGGGGAAAAATTGTTATCGATCTGATGTCATTGAAGATGACAATACTAATACATCTCTTTGTACTCCTGATCCGAACATTTTAAAGGCCGGATTTGATTGTCAGAAAGCTACGCAGGTTAAGAAATGATGTGACATTATCCGATACTATGAGAGAAGCTTTCATATTGAACTCTAATTTTACTTCTTTAAAGGGGAACTCCGCTGGTAGACATCTTATCCGATCGTGGGGGTCCCGTCACTGGGGCCCCCGCAATCTCCTCCAGCACCCGGCGTTCTAAACAAATGCTGTGTTACAGTACCAGTGGTCATGACATCACGACCACGCCCCTTGTGACAACATGCCCCCTCCATTCATGTCTGTTAGATGGGGTGTGATGGCTGACACGCCTCCTCCCATAGACACGAATGGAGGGGGCGTGATGTGACATCATAAGGGGGCGTGCCTGTGATGTTACGATCATGGCTGCCCGCTCCATGCATTCTGAACATAATGTTCAGAACGCTGGGGCATGGGAGTACCCCTTTAAGATAAGCAGAAAAGGATCCAGCGTAGGATGAAGTCAAACAGGAACTTTATTGAAGATCACATGGATAGCACAGAAAACACCAACGCGTTTTGGGTCAAGCTGGACCCTTAGTCATGACATGTCAAATACACAATGAGGGGCATTTACTAATGGGTTTAGTCATTTTTTTCTGACTATTTTTGGCGCAAAATTGTCGCAATTGCGCCTACCCTATAAATTGTGCTATTTTCTCTAGCAAGAGCGAGAAAGTCAAATTTTTTTTTCCCGCTTAATTTACGCAAGTTTTCAGTTTTTACTTGCAGTGGCCGGGCTCCGACATACTTTCTCCCCGCTACCCTCACTGCGCTACCGGGACACTGCAGTGATTTACATCCCCCCCCCCCCTCTCACCTGCCAGCGCCACACAACTTCCATCTGTCTGCTGTTGCAAGACTACAAGTCCCAGCATGCCCTTACAGTGAGGACACGCTGGGAGTTGTAGTCTTGTAGCAGCGGGAGCTGAGCGGCGCGGGCGGGAGACAAGGGGGGGGGGGGGTAGCGGGGAGGCCGTATGAGGAGCCCGGGCGGCTGCACTGTAATCTCAGCCCGGGCTCCTGCCCTGAGAGCCAAAGGCTTTGGCTGTCAGGGCATGCTGGGTGTTGTAGTTTTGCAACAGCCTTTGACTGTCCAGGCATGCTGGGACTTGTAGTTTTGCAACATCTGGAGGCAACCTGGTTGGGAAACACTGGCCTAAAACAGTGTTTCCCAACCAGGGTGCCTCCAGATGTTGCAAGACTACAACTCCCAGCATGCCTAGACAGCCTTTGGCTGTCCAGACATGCTGGGAGTTGTAGTTTTGCAACATCTGGAGGCACCCTGGTTGGGAAACACTGTTTTAGGCCAGTGTTTCCCAACCAGGGTGCCTCCAGATGTTGCAAGACTACAACTCCCAGCATGCCTAGACAGCCTTTGGCTGTCCAGGCATGCTGGGAGTTGTAGTTTTGCAACATCTGGAGGCACCCTGGTTGGGAAACACTGGCCTAAAACAGTGTTTCCCAACCAGGGTGCCTCCAGATGTTGCAAAACTACAAGTCCCAGGTTGGGAAACACTGTGCCCGGCCTCCCCCCACCTTACTGTAAGGGCATGCTGGGAGTTGGGAGTGCATGTGGGAAGAGCCGGTACCAACAGGCCTGGAGCGTCAAAAATGGCGCTCCTGGGCCTAGGCGGTAACAGGCTGGCGTTATTTAGGCTGTGGAGGGCCAGTAACAATGGTCCTCGCCCACCCTGGGAACGTCAGGCTGTTACTGTTTGGTTGGTATTTGGCTGAGAATGGAAATAGGGGGGACCCTATGCGTTTAAAAAAATAATAATAATAATTAAATATATAAAAAAAATGTATAGGGTCCCCCTATTTTTATTCTCAGCCAAATATTGTAACTTGAGGGACCACTGTAGTTATTGAATTATTTAGATGTGGTGAAAAAGCTAAAAAAAAAACTCAAAAACAAAAGATCCAGAAGGAAACCAGCAGCCAAACCTATTCAGACAGCAGGAAAATGGAACAGACTATTTTTTCTACTACATGAAGTAAATTTCCCACTTTTGCCTATGTGTGCCAAATTTATTAATGCCGTGCAACAATTTAGTAAATTTGTCGCACACAGTCAAAAATGAAGTAGAAAAAAACAGGGTAAAAACCAGACTACATAGTAAAAGATTAGTAAATGCCCCTCAATAAGAATGAGATTAAATAGTAAAAAGAATTATCACGTGTCTATGACATCACAAAATTAAAGCTGGTACAAAAACCTGGAAAAAACTACTCAGAGACAGATAAAAGCAGAACTGGATACAAATAAAGGAATCTGGTCATACTGGAAAGGTAGTGTCAATAATACCAAAAATTATTGTACTAAATGCATAAATAGCCAAATGCATGAATAACGTAAATAACAAAAATACAAAAAATATAAACAATATATAATAAACAGCCTACAAACGATACGCTTTAAGATAAGCTTCTACTCTCAACTGGTCACTGTTGTCAATAAATGGGTTAAGCTTTTTCCACACGCTGAGGTATTGGCTTTTTGTTGATGAGGTTCTCAATGTTAACATGTGATCACCAGTTGTCATGTGAGTTGTCATGTGAGTGTAACCCTGTGAGGTATCAGTGACCATGTGACCTAAGGGTGACCTATGGGACCCCTCCTAATCTACCCCATATAAGCCCTGGGTGGAGCTAGCAATGGCTCTTTTGCTCTTGATTTCCAGTTAAGTCTTTGCTGAGGTGCAGTCAAGTCCTAGAGTGTGTCTGGAGTCATAGGAGGCCTCAAGTCCGTCCTGCAGCCACGAGTCTACAAGTCTACAAGTAAGCTACAGTCACAGCTTAGTCAGTCTCAAGTCAAGTCAGTCACAGTCATCTATTGTCAGAGTGGCCTGCGCTAAAATCGTCCAAATTTACTGCAAGTCCCAGCAAGCTCTTAAGGTCTCTGAAGTTACTGATCACCTCCGTGGGCCCGGATACACTGTATAGACTGTTCAATCTGTCACTCAGTAAAGCTAGCGTTGTCCGTAACTTGGCATCGGATGTCATTATTGCCCCCCTGCAGCCCTGTCTGTACCTTATTTTCTTTGCCTCGGGGCATTGCTCTATGATGCACCATGCACCTCAAATTTGTTTGTCATGTGTAAGACCAATCTCCAGTTCTTAGAAGCATGGATACCCCATAAGGTTAAAGGGTACTACGCTGCTCAGCGTTTGGAACAAACTGTTCCGAACACAGGAGCCGGCTCCGGAAGCTTGTGATATCATAGCCCCGCCCCCACATGATGTGACCCCCCACGCCTCCTCAATGCAAGTCTATGGGAGGGGGCATGAAAGCTTTGTTCCAAAGGCTGAGTAGCGGAGTACCCCTTTAACCTCTTAAGGACTAAGGGCGTACCTGTACGCCCTGCGCCCAGTCCCGGTGTTTAAAACATCACACCGGGTCGGTCCCGGCTGCTATTCATAGCCGGGACACTGAGCTAACAGCATGCGTAGATGTCCGAACTATAAAAATATATCATTAATTAAACCGCACGGTCAATGGCGTACGCGTAAAAAAAATTCAAAAGTCCAAAATAATGTATTTTTGGTCACTTTTTATATGATAAAAAAATGAATAAAAAGTGATCAAAAAGTCAGATCAATGCAAAAATGGTACCGATAAAAACTTTAGAACACGTTGCAAAAAATGAGCCCTCATACCGGCCCGTACACAGAAAAATAAAAAAAGTTATAGGGGTCAGAAGATGACAATTTTATACGTATAAATTTTCCTGCATGTAATTATGATTTTTTTTCAGAAGTGCGACAAAATCAAACCTATATAAGTAGGGGATCATTTTAACCGTATGGACCTACAGAATAAAGATAAGGTATCATTTTTACCAAAAAATTTATAGTATAGAAATGGAAGCCCCCAAATTTACAAAATGACATTTTTTCTTCAATTTTGTCACACAATGAATGTTTTTTCTGTTTCGCCGTAGATTATTTGGTAAAATGACTAATGTCACTGCAAAGTAGAATTGGTGGCGCCATCATATGGAATTTTATGTGCAAAATTAAAAGAGTTATGATTTTTAGAAAGTGATGAGGAAAAAATGAAAATGCAAAAATGGAAAAACGCTGAGTCCTTATGAGCGAACTTACAGTAAACTCGATTCGTCACGAACTTCTCGGCTCGGCAGTTGCTGACTTTTCCTGCATAAATTAGTTCAGCTTTCAGGTGCTCCGGTGGGCTGGAAAAGGTGGATTCAGTCCTAGAAAAGAGTCTCCTAGGACTGTATCCACCTTTTCCAGCCCACGGGAGCACCTGAAAGCTGAACTAATTTATGCAGGATAAGTCATCAACTACCGAGCCGAGAAGTTCATGACAAATTGAATTTACTGTAAGTTCGCTCATCTCTAATAGGGGGCAATAACTTACTCAAGCAGAGACAGAAGGTGCTGAAAACGTTTTCCTTCAATAAACAAGTGACCATTTACAAGCTGCGTGGCTGGGTTTACTTAAATTGTCTTTTTCTGTTACATTACTTTGAATGTGACACAATTATATCTAACAATCATTCATAAATTAAAGAATTCTGGAAATACTTTCTAACAACATTGCATCTGTATTCTCTTGTCACCTAGAAACCATTAATAAACCGTCAAGCTGCTGTTGATTAAAGAGGACCTGTGTGCAACCCTCCAAAATTGAGATTCTATTGTCATTAACCCCTTAAGGACCAAGCCCATTTTCACCTTAAAGGGGTACTCCGCCCCTAGACATCTTATCCCCTATCCAAAGGATAGGGGATAAGATGTCAGATCGCCGGGGTCCTGCTGCTGGCGACCCCCGGGATCGCCGCTGCGGCACCGTGCTATAATAACTGCACAGAGCGAATTCGCTTTGCGCGTAATGACGGGCGATTCAGGGGCCGGAGCATCGTTATGTCACCGCTCCGCCCCTCATGATGTCACAGTACGCCACCTCAATACAAGTCTATGTGAGGGGGCGTGGCGGTTGCCATGCCCCCTGCCATAGACTTGCATTAAGGGGGCGGACCGGGATGTCACGAAGGGAGGAGCCATGATGTCACGCTGCTCCATCCCCTGTATCGCCCGTCATTACGCACAGAGCGAATTCGCTCTGTGCAGTAATGATAGCATTTGTTGCAAATGTTGCATTTTTCTAACTTTGAAGCTCTCTGCTTGTAAGGAAAATAGATATTCCAAATAAATTATATATTGATTCACATATAAAATATGTCTACTTTATGTTTGCATCAAAAAGTTGACAAGTTTTTACTTTTGGAAGACACCAGAGGGCTTCAAAGTTCAGCAGCAATTTTCCCATTTTTCACAACATTTTCAAAATCAGAATTTTTCTGGGATCAGTTCAGTTTTGAAGTGGATTTGAGGGGCGATTTGATATTAGAAATACCTCATAAATTACTCCATTATAAAAATTTCACCCCTAAATGTATACAAAATGACATTCAGAAAGTTTGTTAACCCTTTAGGTGTTTCACAGGAATAGCAGCAAAGTGAAGGAGAAAATTCAAAATCTCCAGTTATTTTTAGACTAACATGTTCTTGTAGACCCAGTTTGTGAATATTTACAAGGGGTAAAAGGAGAAAAAGCCCCCCCAAAACCCAATTTCTCTTGAGTAAGGAAATACCTCATATGTGAACGTAAGTGATCTGCGGGTGCACTATAGGGCTCAGAAGCGAAGGAGCAATAATGGGATTTTGGAGAGTGAATTTTGCTGAAATGTTTTTTGGGGGGCATGTCCCATTTAGGAAGCCTTAATAGTGCCAGAACAGCAAAAATAAATAAATAAAACACATGGCATAATATTTTGGAAAGTACACCCCTTATGGCACATAACAAGGAGTACAGTAAGCCTTGACACCCCACAGGTGTTTGATGACTTTTCCTTAAAGTCAGATGTGCATATGACATTTTTTTTCACAAAAATCCAGTTTTTTTCCAAAATTTTCCATTTTTACATGAGGTAATAGGAGAAAATGTTCAGAAAAATTTGTAACCCCATTTCCTCTGAGTATGGAAATACCCCATGTGTGGACAAAAAGTGCTCTGTGAGCGCACTACAATGCTCAGAAGAGAAAGAGCCACATTTGACTATTTGAAAGCAAATTTTGCTGAAATTGTTTTTGGAGAGCATATCACATTTAGGAAGCCCCTATGGTGCCAGAAGAGCAAAAAAAGCCCGACATGGCAACTATTTGGGAAAAAACACCCCTCAAGGAACGTAATAAGGGGTGCAGCGAGCATTTACACTCCACTGACGTTTGACATATCTTTGAAACAGCAGGCTGTGCAAATGAAAACTACATTTTTCATTTTCATGGACCCCTGTCAGACACCTGTGGGGCGTAAATGCTCACTGCACCCATTACATTCCGTGGGGGGCGTAGTTTCCAAAATGGGGTCACTTGTGGGGGGGTTCCACTGTTCTGGCACCATGGGGGGGCTTTGCAAATGCACATGGCCTTCAATTCCAGACATATTCTCTCTCTCAAAAGCCCAATGTTGCTCCTTCTCTTCTGAGCATTGTAGTTCGCCCGCAGAACACTTTACATCCACATATGAGGCATATCCATACTCATAAGAAATGGGGATACAAATTTTGGGGGCTTTTTTCCTATTTCCACTTGTGAAAATGAAAACTTTGGGATAACACCAGCATTTTTTTTCACGTTCATATTTAACGAAAATTCTTCAAACACATTTGGGGTGTTAAGGCTCACTATACCCCTTGTTACGTTCCTTGTGGGGTGTAGCTTCCAAAATGGGGTCACATGCAAGTGTTTTTTTTTTTTTTTGCATTTATGTCAGAACCGCTGTAACGATCAGCCACCCCTGTGCAAATCACCTCAAATGTACATGGTGCTCTCAATCCTGAGCCTTGTTGTTCGCCCGCAGAGCATTTTACATCCACATATGCGGTATGTCCATACTCCTCCTCCTTTTCCTTTTACCTTTTGTGAAAATGAAAAGTATGGAGCAACACCAGCATGTTAGTGCAAAAAAATAATAAATATTTTTTTTTTTACAATAACATTCTGGTGTAGACCCCAACTTTACCTTTTCATAAGGGGTAAAAGGAAAAAAAAGCCTCTCAAAATTTGTTAGGCAATTTCTCCCGAGTACGGAGATACCCCATATGTGTCCCTAAACTGTTGCCTTGAAATACGACAGGGCTCTGAAGTGAGAGAGCACCATGTGCTTAGGGATTTGCATAGGGACAGACCCGGATACAAGAATTTGACTTGTCTCCAATACCAAAATTACCCTACGGCAGTGCTTCCCTCCAGCTGTTGCAAAACTCCCAGCATGCCTGGACAGTCAATGGCTGTCCGACAACACTGGGAGTTATTGTTTTGTAACAGCTGGAGGCTAGATTTTAGAAACCGTGCCGTACCAGACGTTTCTCATTTTTATTGGGTGTGAGGGGGGTAAATGTGTAGGGGTGTAGTGTATATGTAGTGCTTTACCCTTTATTTTGTGAAGGTGTAGTGTAGTGTAGTGTCTTTAGGGTACATTCACAAGGTCGGGTTCACAGCGAGTTTCCCGCTGGGAGTCTGAGCTGCAGTAAATCCAACTGTGTGAATGTACCCTGTACATTCACATGGGGGGGGGGGGTGGGGCAAACCTCCAGCTGTTGCAAAACTACAACTCCCAGCATGTCCTTTGGCTGTCCGTGCATGCTGGAGGTTGCAGTTATGCAACAGCTGGAGGCACACTGGTTGCAAAACACTGAGTTAGGCTGGGTTCACACCACAATTTCTTAAATACGGTTCCCGTATACGGTTTGGAGGAGGGGGCGGGGCTTAATTGCGGCGCCCGCACTCAGCAGTATTCGGGAACCGTATTTAGCCAACCGGAGTGAACCGCAGCCTCCGGCTTAGTTTTCGGCCGTATGCGGTTTCCCTGACCGCAGGCAAAAACGTGGTTGGCCACGTTTTTGCCTGCGGTCGGGAAACCGCATACGGCCGAAAAAGTTTGTTTCGATCCGAATTTGTTCGCGGCGAATTGATATTAAATAAGGCTATTTCTAGTCTACATACAGCCTCTATAGGGGTATATAACACTTTTCTGTGTCCTAAAATGCATATGGAGTGTGCTGGGGTAGTGAAATAATATTGAATAGCATGCAGATTACCGCATCACTCTTAGAATCACTGCCGCACAGCAGCACAATGACAGAGCCTGGTGGTGGCATCAGTGTCAGGAGACCATATAGTGACTGAAAGACATAGCGTGGAAGTGTTGGCAGAATGAGGACACCATATAGTCGCAGAATGACACAGCGTGGAGGTGTTGGCAGAATGAGGAGACCATATAGTCTCTCTCTCTCACAGTCTCCTATAGGCTCCTATAGCGAGCTGCTGCTTGCTGAGTCTGGGTTCACATCATGTTTTCTCCCTTACGGGAGCACATTCGGCAGGGAGAGCTAAAACCTCGCGCTCCCGTATGCCTTTCTATGCGCTCCCGTATGCAATTCATTTAAATGAGCCGACCGCAGTGAAACGTTCGGTCCTGTCGGCTCATTTTTGCGCCGTATGCGCTTTTCCCCTGCACCTAAAAAGCGCAAAAATGAGCCGACCAGATGGAATGTTTCACTGTGGTCGGCTCATTGAAATGAATTACATACGGGAGCGCATAGAAAGGCATACGGGAGCGCGAGGTTTTAGCTCTCCCCTGCCGAATGCGCTCCCGTCTGGGAGAAAACGTAATGTGAACCCAGCCCTCAGCCTGTATGTAGGAGACAACTTCTCACTGTTGACTGTAAGGCTATGTTCACACAGAAAATTTACATGCAGATATTCTGTAGATAGTGGAGCGGTGTCAAAACATGCCGGCGCTAGGACCGCTCGAAAATTTGCCGTCTCGTAGCCGACAATGCATTTCTGAGCAGAATACGCAGACATGTCTATTCTTTCTGCGGACACCAGAATTTGAATTTCTGTGCCAGATATTTCCGGTGCGGAAATTCTGCTGTGCGCACAGTGCGCCAGAATCCCATTGAAATTGATGGGACTCTGCTTCAGCAGAATTTCTGTGCGGAATATTTCTGCAGAATTTCCGTGGGGAAATCCTGTTGTGTAAACATAACCTAAGAATTATTAAAAAGGTGGAGGATGCAAAGAAGGGCTGAGACCAAAGGGCCGGACAGAGGGGCGGCAAAATGAGGTTTCGTCCAGGGTGGCATAAATCCTTGCACCAACCCTGGTGGCGGCACCAACCCTGGTGGCGGCGGGGTCCCCATGCCATATCAACCCCCCCCCCCTCTGATCCCCCCTGTGCCATTTCAATCAGCCTAGTCCCTGCCGTAGTGGTCGGTGTGCAAAACCAAATCAAATTTGTGGGAGGGCGAGAGTATGGGTTTTAGTTTTTTTGTATTAAATGAAGTTCTGGCGTTTTTTCCCCCACATTTTCAAAAGAAACCATTGAGTCACATGATGAAAGAATCACATGACTTGTAAAGAGAAAAGCTGGGGGGGAAACACCAAGGGGGGAAAAATGTCTGTAATAATAATAATAATTATACACATTGGGGGAAATGTATGAAAACCTGTGCAGAGGAAGTTGACCAGTTGCCCATAGCAACCAATCAGATCGCTTCTTTCACTTTTCAGAGGACTTTTTAAAAATGAAAGTAGCAATCTGGTTGCTATGGGCAACCACTTTTCCTCTTCACAGATTTTGATAAATCTCCCCCAGTGTTTTTGGCAAAAATTCCACAAAGATGGCATCTTGGAAGAAAAGAAATGAGGGGGGGGGGCAGTTTTTGTGGTGTCTTTTCAAAACTTGTGACTGTTCCTAGGCTTAGGCTGGGATTAAACACAGTTTATATGCCGCATTTTTCAATTCACACATTGCATTATCTTTGGCACCCCCCCCCCCCCCCCATGTCAGGGCATGCTGGGAGTTGTAGTTTTGCAACAGATGGACAGCCACAAGGGATAACTGATGCAGTATGTCAATCTAGGGCCATGGTGTCTGATCTTGAACTGGCAGCAGGAGCCACGACCACTTTAAATCAATGGCTGCCGGGACGTCTGACGAGTGACATCCTACACTGCAGACCCCAACGTCAGGAACGTCACTCGTCAGACACCAAGGCTGTTGGGGCCACAAAATGAGATTACAAATACTAAGCGTCTGGTTAGGAGAAGCAAATATAATTCAACCATAGGGAGTAGCGCCATTTTAATAAAAAATGCAAAAAAAAATCCCTTAGATAACCGTCATACAGAATATGTTAAAAAGCTTTTTTAGGTTTCAGCCAATCAGAGAGCAGCACTGCTCAAATAGAACTCCCAGGAGGTAACAGCGTGTCACACATGTGATGTCATAACCATTGTCCACCAGAGAGCAGCACTGAGCAGATATAACACTGCTCCTGCTCATTCTCCATCAGTGAGGGGCCGGTGCTGGACACTGTAGGGACGCGGGAATGTGAAGTCAAAAACATGACTGTGACTGGTAAGTATCACATTGTTGTGTCCAAAAGGTTTTAGTGCAGTTCCATGTGCATTTCTATAATAAACATGTAAATAATCTCTCTTTTGTTTTCCTATCTTAGATGCATTATTTCCAGCATGTGGAGTAGCATTTCCGGACTTAAAGCAAGAAGTTGGATGATGGCCTAGATTCCGGACCTACAGCAAGACGTTGGATGAAGGCACAGCCCCTCGAATCACGAACATACACAGACACATTGGCCCAAATTCTAGAGGTAACCTCCTTTAGTATGCCCGGAGGAAGGGCAATACAGTAGCCATGGATTCCCTACAGGTTTCCTCCCCTCTGGAGGTTTTTCCTGTCCTGAGTTAGTTACTGTACGCTCTTTGTGAGTGATGGGAGGTTACAAAAAATCCCTACACAAACACTTTTATAAATAATAAATAAAGTTCCCCTTTTTTTAAACTGTTCTTTGACTTGTTCGACTCATTTATTTTATGTCTGTGTGTGAAAAATAGTGTTAGCAAAATGTGGATGACATGAGATTTTTTTTTTTTTTAAGTGTCAAAAGCTGCTCGATCTGCACGATCTGCACAATGTGGTGAGGAGAGAGGCAGCTGATGCTGGTTGGTACAGTTGCTGAGGCAACCGTAGGACACCCAGCAAGTTCCGTGCACAAGCCTTTTTGTGATGAACGGGAACTTATACAGTTGCAAAGGATCAACTTTTGGGTACGTGCACTGGCACTTAAAGGAGTACTCCGCCCCTAGATATCTTAACCCCTATCTTAAGGATGAGGGATAAGATGTCTGATGGTGAAGGCCCTGCTGCTGGGACCCCAGCGGTCTCCATGCAGCTCCCGGCATTCTAAACGGTATGTTTAGATTGCTGGCTTCCCCTGGAGGGATTCATGACATCACATAGACATGAATGGAGGGGGCGTGGCATGACATCATTACCCGCACCACGAGAACTCAGTGTTCTACATATATTGTTTAGAACGCTGGGTACTGCACGGAGATCACGGGGATGAGAGCGGCAGGACCTCAATGATCAGAAATCTTATCTAGAGATGAGTGAACTTTTCAAAAATTCGATTCGGCCTATTTGCCGAATTTTCGGAAAAAGTTTGTTTCGATCCGAATTTGTTCACGGCGAATTGATATTAAATAAGGCTATTTCTAGCCTACATACAGCCTCTATAGGGGTATAGAACACTTTGCTGTGTCCTAAAATGCATATGGAGTGTGCTGGGGTAGTGAAATAATATTGAATAGCATGCAGATTACCGGCATCGCTCTTAGAATCACTGCCGCACAGCAGCACAATGACAGAGCCTGGTGGTGGCATCAGTGTCAGGAGACCATATAGTGACTGAAAGACATAGCGTGGAGGTGTTGGCAGAATGAGGACACCATATAGTCGCAGAATGACACAGCGTGGAGGTGTTGGCAGCATGAGGAGACCATATAGCGGCTGAATGGCACAGTGTGGAGGTGTTGGCAGCATGAGGACAACTTATAGTGGCTGAATGGCACAGCGTGGAGGTGATGGCAGCATGAGGACACCAAATAGTGGCTGAATGGCACAGCGTGGAGGTGTTGGCAGCATGAGGAGACCATATAGTGGCTGAATGGCACAGCGTGGAGGTGTTGGCAGCATGAGGACACCATATAGTGGCTGAATGACACAGCGAGGAGGTGTTGGTAGCATGAGGACACCATATAGTGGGTGAATGGCACAGCGTGGAGCTGTTGGCAGAATGAGGACACCATATAGTGGCTGAATGGCACAGCGTGGAGGTGTTGGCGAATGAGGACACCATATAGTGGCTGAATGACACAGCAAGGACATGTTGGCAGCAAGAGGAGACCATTTAGTGGCTGATTGGCACAGTATGGAGTTGGCTGATGCACTAGTACACTACACACCAATTCACAATCCCCCCCCCCCAAAAAAAAAAAAAAAAAAACAACACAATATGAAAAGTTTTTGACAAAGATTTCTCATTGGTAGCACACGTTATCCTAAAATTTGAAATTCCCAGACCCAGGCCCCACCTCTGCGGCATCAGTAACCCATACATTGCCTGAAGGACACAGCCTGGAGTTGGCTGATGCACCATTACACACCAGGGCTTCACAATCCCCCCTCCAAAAAGAACACAATGAGACATTTTTGTCCAAGATTTCTTATTGGTAGCACCTGCTATCCAAAAATTTGAAATTTCCAGAACCAGGCCCCACCCCTGCGGCATCAGTAACCCATATATTGCCTGAATGATACAGCCTGGAGTTGGCTGATGCAAGAGTACACACCAGAGATTCACAATCCTCACCAAAAAACAACACATTTCGAAATTTATGACCAAGATTTCTCATTGGTAGCACCCGCTATCCCCAAAAAATTGAAATTCACAGACCCAGGCCCCACCACAGCGGCATCAGTAACCCATATTTTGGCTCAAGGACACAGCCCGGAGTTGGCTGATGCACCAGTACACACCAGGGCTTCACAATCCCCCCCAAAAAACAAGACCTTGAGAAATGTTTCACAAAGATTTCTCATAGGTTGCACCCGCTATCCCAAATTTTGAAATTCACAGACCCAGTCCCCACCTCTGCGGCATCAGTAACCCATATATTGCATGAAGGACACAGCCTGGAGTTGGCTAATGAGGACACCATATAGTGGCTGAATGGCACAGCGTGGAGTTGGCTGATGCTCGACTATACTACACACCAGGGCTTCACAGTCCCCCCCAAAAAACAACACAAAATGAGAAATGTTTGACAAAGATTTCTCATAGGTAGCACCCGCTATCCAAAAAATTTAAATTCCCAGACCCAGGTCCCACCTCTGCGGCATCAGGAACCCATATATTGCCTGAAGGACACAGCCTGGAGTTGGCTGATGCACCAGTATACACAGGGCTTCACAAGCCGCTCCAAAATCAACAAAATTGTATACATTTAAAAAAAAAAATGTATACCTTTGTGTAAGAACAAGCGCATATCCAACATTTCAGAAGACTCTATAATGCAGGACGGTGGACCACCCAAAGACTTTCTTCTCAAAAATAATAAACCACACAAAATGATTAAGAAGAGTTAATCCCTCTCCGTATTTTTTTTATTTTTATTTTCATTAAAAAATCACACGCAACAAGCGTTCCTTTGTGTAACGGTTAGCATTCTGCAAAAGCCGCACTAGCGCTCCACTGAACGGATTAGCGTGTCTCTATCTTTCAAGGACAGGTGCGTGTTACACGCTGAAACCAGTTCGTGATAGGGATCTGGGATTGCAATTATTTACCCTTAAAACAAGGAATTTCCAGTAAGTGAGGGTCATAAGATCGCATTGATTAAGTCCCTGTACTTTGTACACACCGCCCGTCGCTACAACCGATTGGATTGGTTAGTGAGGTCCTCGGATCGGCCCAGAGGGGGTAGGAGAAGGCCCTGGCAGAGCGCCGAGAATTTAACGATCATTGTTGAAATTTGCATTAAGCATGAATTTAGCTACTGCTAAACATCCAAAAATGTAAGGCCCAAGGCCAGAGGCACCAGGGAGGCAAGTAGTTTGTGAAAGACACAGAATGAGTCTGGAGCAGTCATTCGCAGTACCTAAGAGGGTTTCGTTGCCCCTTACATTTAAAGATCAATGTTTACATTTGCACTAAGCATGTATTTAACTTCTGCTAAACTTCAAAAAATTATAGGCCCAAGGCCTGAGGCACCAGTGAGGCAAGTAGTTTGTGAAAGACACAGAATGAGTCTAGAGCAGTCATTCGCAGTACCCAAGAGCATTTCATAACCCCTTACATTTAAAGATCAATGTTTACATTTGCATTAAGCATGTATTTAGCTACTGCTAAACATCCAAAAATGTAAGGCCTAAGGCCAGAGGCACCAGGGAGGCAAGATGTTTGTGAAAGACACAGAATGAGTCTATAGCAGTCATTCGAAGTACCCAAGAGGGTTTCATAACCCCTTAAATTTAAAGATCAATGTTTACATTTGCATTAAGCATGTATTTAGCTACTGCTAAACTTAAAAAAATTACAGGCCCAAGGCCAGAAGCATCAGTTTCCCCCATATTAGGAGCATAGTTGTCCCCCAGATTAGGAGCATAGATGTCCCCCAGATTAGGCAGCATAGATGTCCCCCAGATTAGGCAGCATAGATGTCCCCCAGATTAGGCAGCATAGAAATCCCCCAGATTAGGAGCATAATTGTCCCCTAGATGAGGAGCATAATTGTCGCCCAGATTAGGCAGCATAGATGTCCCCCAGATTAGGAGCGTAGTTGTCCCCCAGTCATCGCGGGCCGATCAGAGCCAATCAAAGGGCCGTATGTGGCAAGCGGGCCGTACAATGCCCATTTCATAACTAGTGTTGAGCGGCATAGGCCATATTCAAATTCGCAATATTTCGCGAATATATGGACGAATATTCGTCATATATTCGCTAAATTTGCATATTCGTAATATTCACGTTTTATTTTCGCATATGTGAAAATTCACGTATGCGAAAATTAGCATATGCGAAAATGAGCATATAAAAAAATTACCATTAATTATCATTAACATATGCAAATTTTCGCATATGCGAAAATTCGCTCGCCAGTCTCACACAGTAGTATTTGAGCCTTCTTTACACCACACAAGCTGGAAGCAGAGAGGGGTGATCACTGTGATATATAGTGCTACATTCGCGAATATTCGCGAATTCGCGAATATGCGATATTCACGAATAAAATTTGTATTGCGAATATTCGCGAGCAACAATATTCATAACCAACCATAATAGAGAAAATTTTGTTGTAGGAGCATGGTCAATCTACTCAGACCCATCTGTCATGGGTCTGCACTAAACACCATCTATCTTGGATCTGCACTAAACACCCGCTCTGATGGCACACTACTGGCCGGGCAGGACAGCTTTTCCAGAGCAAACTCTGCTAGTTGTGGCCATAAATCAAGTTTGGCTGCCCAAAAGTCCAGCGGATCTTCAATGGTTGTTGGCATGGCCATGTCAAGGTATGCCACCACCTGCTGGTTCAGGTCCTGCTCCATGTTTACCTGCTGCTGATGAGTTGCTTCACTATGCGGGTGAAGAAAGCTACTCATCAGCGACTGTAGACTCAGGCTGCTGATTGAGCTGCTACTGCTCCTCCCACCCCTCCCCTCCCCTCCCCAGCAGCCGTGGCAATGGAAGGTGAGCGCAGAGGGCCCCCCGAGTCAGACCTGCGAGTGGATGGACCACGTGGCCGATAGCAATCAGCCAACTGACTACGTAGAATCTCTCTGTAGTAGGTCAGTTTGTCCTCCCTCTCAGTGGGTGAAAAAAAGGCCCCCATTTTGGGACGGTAGCGAGGGTCTAATAAGGTGGAGATCTAGAAGTCATCCCGCTGACGAATTTTGACAATTCGGGGGTCACTACTCAAGCAACTGAGCATGCATCGTGCCATTTGCGCCAGTGACTCGTAGGGACTACCTGCCTCCATCTCCACTGCATACTGCCACGGCGTGTCTGGGTCCTATGTCTCAACTTCCTCATAACCCTCCAGCTCCTCTGGCTGCTCCTGCTCCTCCTCTCCTCTCCGAAGACTAGAAACACCGGCCATCTCATCCAACCTAAACTATGCTCCGCTCTGCCCCTCATCATCCTCCTCCTCCAGTTAAGCCCCCACAGGGCTCATGTAGCCTTGAGATGTAGACGCAACGTCTCCATTGCCGTGAGCAGCCATGGTTTCAATCATTTGTTGTAGGAAATGTAGGAGTAGAATTACATTGTTCATGGCGTAATCCAGGCGACTCACAAATAATGTGGCTTCCTCAAAGGGCCTCAGCAAACGGCAGGTGTCACGTATGAGCTGCCATTGGTTCATATTGAAGTTACACAGGGGAGTACTCCTATCTACTTGGATCATCAAGAAATCGGTGATGGCTTTTCTTTGTTCATATAGTCTGTCCAACATATGGAGGGTGGAATTCCAACGTGTGGCAACGTCACAAATAAGACTATGTTGTGGGATACCGTTCTGACGCTGCAGCTTAAGGAAGGTGTGCTTGGCGGTGTACGAGTGGCTGAAGTGCATGCACAGTTTCCTTGCCATTTTCAGGATGTTTTGCAAATGGGGTGAAGACATGAGGAAGTGCTTGACAACCAGATTCAACACGTGTGCCATGCAGGGCGCATGTTTCACACTTCATTGTCGCAACGCGGACACAATGTTCTTCCCGTTGTCTGTCACCATGGTTCCCATTTTCAGATTTCGTGGAGTAAGCCATACTCGGATTTCATTACGAATGAACTTTAGTAGTTCCTCCCCTGTGTGACTCCGTTCGTCAAGGCAAACCATGTGAAGAACAGCTTTACACCGCCGTGCCCTACACACATGGTACGATGAATGGCCACCGAGATTTGGACGTGCAGTGGAGGCCGAGGACAAGGTGGAGCATGAGGAGGCGGCGTCGCACACTGTAACAGGACCAACTGCCTGGGAGCGAGAGCGTGGAGGAGGAAGTGGTGTGACCTGTCCAAGTTGCTGTTGTGGCTGTGCAGGAACCACATTTACCCAGTGAGCCGTAGAATACAAGAATTGTCCCTGCCCGTAGTTACAGCTCCACACGTCGGTGCTGCCGTGCACTTTTGAACACACCGACAGGCTCAAGGACTGGCCCACCTTCTCTTGTACAAACTTATGCAGGGCTGGTACTGCCTTCTTCACAAAGAAATGATGGCTTGGGACTCTCCACCTCGGCTCGGCACAAGCCATCAATTCTCTGAAAGGTGCAGAGTCCACCACTTGAAAAGGGAGGGACTGCAACACCAGCAACTTGGACAGGAGCAAATTCAACTTCTGCGCCGTTGGATGAGTGGGCGCATACTGTTGTCTCTTGGACATGGCTTCGACGATGGATTGTTGGCAGAATGGCTGAATAAAAGCGTGAGAAGCAGGAGCGACAGAAGGAGGGTTTGACACACAGCTCCCTTCGGCTGAGGTGGTGGAGCCTTGGCTGGATGAAGGAGGGAGCGGATGGCCACTGGGTGATGCACCACTACATCGGAGCCACGGTTCTTCCAGGCCGCTTTATGGTGGCGAAGCATGTGTTGACGCAGGTCCGTGGTGCCGACATTGGGACCCTGGCCACGCTTCACCTTCTGCCGACAGATCTTGCATGTGGCTACGTGATCTTCCTCCGGATGTCTTATGAAAAACTTCCACACCGCTGAGTTTTCCCACCCGCAGTCCGCATTAATTGTCTGCTACTGGGGCCGTCTCCAGGAACACCTGTTCCACTACCTCCGGGAAAGGCAGGCTGCCGCAAAGCAGGTGGTCTCCCCCGGGCACGTTTGGCTCCTGAATTTCCACTACTGCCACCACGCTGACTGCCAACCGTGCTACCGCCTTGCTGCCTCAGGGGCAACCTGCAACTCTCTTCTCCTGATGATGATGAAGCCCCTTCTGCACCCTGCTCTCAATTGCGATCGGCTTCATCATCGACAGCTGTGTGCACGTCACTGATGTCCTCCTTAGGTTCCCCAACAGTGTCTGCTTCAGGACCCTGAACACTTGCAACACTGTCTCCCACGTCACTCTCCGCATCACTACTTGGCTGACTAGCGGAGCAAGCGGCGCATGTCTCCTCCCCTTCTTGGCTGTCCAGTAGCTGCTGACTGTCCTCTATTGGATTGTCCTCATTAAATAGTGGAGCTGAACCCACAGCATAAGATACTTCTTTAGGAGAGTGAACAGCATAGGACAAAGGCAATGGGAGGACACGGACTGCTTCCGGGCCATGCCAACTGAGGGTTCTGTCTGAGGAACCCACCGACTGTTGACTGGGGGTGTCAGATGTCACTTGTGATGATGTGGATGAGCGTGTTAAACAATCGACGACGGCAGATGGGTTGCTGGTGGAGACACGACCGCAGGCTGATAACGGGAGCTCAAGCCTCTCGCTGCGACTTCTGCTGCCACTCGCCCCAAGTCTGCTGCCAACTCAGTCTGAAGTATTTAGGCCTCTGCCACTCCTCTGTGCACGTCCTGGCACTTCTCTGCCTGACATACTTAGTGCGTTTATGAGGGCATTACAATACGCTACACTACTCATTAAACAGTATTTGTCTAGAACAGCAACAGGTGATTACTTACGGCTGTCCTTGAACAGTATGTAGGCCCTTGACAGATTAACAGGTACTAGATGGTACAATACTTGGATGTACCTATGCGATATGCACTGATGAGGGCAGTAATATGCCTAACTATTAGCAGAAAAAATTCTGTATTTTTGTAAAACACCAGCCGGTGGATACTATTGTTTGGACTTTGACGGTTTGGAGCACCTTGACAGCTACTAAACGGTACAATACTTGGATGTACACATGCCGTATACACTGATGAGTGCAGTAATATGCCTATTAGTAGAAAAAACTCTGTATTTTTGTAAAACACCAGCCAGTGGATACTATTGTTTGGACTTTGACGGTTTGGAGCACCTTGACAGCTTAACAGGTACTAATTGATACAATAGTTGGATGTACATATGCGGTATGCACTGATGAGGGCCTATTAGCAGAAAAACTCTGTATTTTTGTAAAAAAAACAGGCGGTGGATACTATTGTTTAGACTTTAACGGTATGGAGGACCTTGACAGCTTAACAGGTACTAAATGGTACAATACTTGGATGTACGTATGCGTTATATCCTGATGAGGGCAGTAATATGCCTAACTATTAGCAGAAAAAACTCTGTATTTTTGTAAAACACCAGCCGGTGGATACTATTGTTTGGACTTTGACGGTTTGGAGCACCTTGACAGCTACTAAATGGTACAATACTTGGATGTACGTATGCGGTATGCACTGATGAGGGAAGTAATATGCCTAACTATTAGCAGAAAAAACGTTGTATTTTTGTAAAACACCAGCCGGTGGATACTATTGTTTGGATTTTGACGGTATGGAGCACCTTGACAGCTTAACAGGTACTAAATGGTACACTACTTGGATGTACGTATGCGGTATACACTGATGAGGGCAGTAATATGCCTATTAGCAGAAAAACGTTGTATTTTTGTACAACACCAGCCGGTGGATACTATTGTTTGGACTTTGACGGTTTGGAACACCTTGACAGCTACTAAATGGTACAATACTTGGATGTACCTATGCGGTATGCACTGATGAGGGCAGTAATATGCCTAACTATTAGCAGAAAAAACTCTGTATTTTTGTAAAACACCAGCCGGTGGATACTATTGTTTGGACTTTGACGGTTTGGAGCACCTTGACAGCTACTAAATGGTACAATACTTGGATGTACCTATGCGGTATGCACTGATGAGGGCAGTAATATGCCTAACTATTAGCAGAAAAAACTCTGTATTTTTGTAATACACCAGCCAGTGGATACTATTGTTTGGACTTTGACGGTATGGAGCACCTTGACAGCTTAACAGGTACTAAATGGTACAATACTTGTCTGTACGTATGCGGTATGCACTGATGAGGTCAGTTATATATGCGTAACTATACGCAGAAATAGCTGTTTAAAACAAAAAAAAACAGCCGGTGAATAGTATTGTTTGTACTTGCACAGTATGTAGCCCCCTGACAGATTAACAGGTATAAAATGGTGCAAATGCACTACAGTCCACTGAACGATCACGTATTTCTGAACAGCAGCAGGACCCAACAGTGCAGCACCACAAAAAAAAAATCCAGGGATTAAACCCTAAATTTCACTCTGTCACACAATTCTGAGCAGCAGAAGTTTTGTGGAGCAAATAAAAATAAACTCAATTGGGCTGAAAAATGAGGAGATAAGATTCTTCAGAAAGTTCAGGCAGCTTGGAGATCTGTATGAGGCAGCTGACAGGTATCTGCCCCTCTCTGCTGCAATGCTCAATAACGTGAATAGGAGGTTTAGCAATCAATGATCCTTCTCAGTGTAACAGCAAAGTACTCTGCACTCCTGCCTTTCCCTAATGCTGATGTGACTAGCAGTTGCAGTGTAACGCTGTGGTATGAGCTATTCACACACACGCAGTCCCGTCCTCTCCATCTGAGTGCATAGATGAAATGAAGAGAGGCAAGATGGCCGCCGATTATATAGGGGCTGTGACATCACAGGGGTCAGTGAACACTGATAGGCTGCATCTCACATGTGGTTCAGGGTCAGCCCGCCTACCTTCATTCCCGCCGCTTTTTCCCGCCCTCCCATAATCCTCTGCCCCATGTACTCACATGTGGATCCGCCATCTTAGGTCCCCAATAGCCTGAAACGCTGTAAAATGGAGTTTAATGAAGCGATTCACGCAATAGAATCGCGGCGATATCCGTATTCATTGCGAATCAAATTTTTCATGAAATTCGTAACGAATTTGGGTTCGTCAACTTCGATTCGCTCATCTCTAATCTTATCCTCTATACTTTGGATAGGGAATAAGTAGAGATGAGCGAATCGAAGCTGACAAACAGTTTTTTGGGGGCATGTCGCATTTAGGAAGCCCCTATGGTTCCATAACAGCAAAAAGAAATAAAAAATACATGGCATAATATTTTGAAAAGTACACCCCTTATGGCACATAACAAGGGGTACAGTGAGCCTTAAAATCCCACAGGTGTTAAAGTCGGATGTGTAAAAGTCGGATGTGTATGGAAATACCCCATGTGTGGACAAAAAGTGCTCTATGAGCGCACTACAATGCTCAGAAGAGAAAGAGACACATTTGGCTTTTTGAAAGCAAATTTTGCTGAAATTGTTTTTGGGGTGCATGTCACATTTAGGAAGCCCCTATGGTGCCAGAACAGCAAAAAAAAAAAAAAAACACATGGCACACTATTTGGGAAACAACACCTCTAATGGAACGTAACAAGGCATATAGTGAGCCTTTAAACCCCACAGGTGTTTGACAAATTTCTGCTAAAGTTGGACGTGAAAATAAAAAATTTGATTTTTTTCACTAAAATGCCGGTGTTACCCCAAATTTGTCATTTCCACACTGTGAAAAATACCCCATATGTGGCCCTAAACTTTTGCCTTGAAATACGACAGGGCTCCAAAGTGAGAGAGTGCCATGCACACTTGAGGCCTAAATTAGAGATTTGAATATGGACGGACCCAGATGCAAGAATTACACTTGCCTCCAATACCAAAATTACCCTACGCCAGTGATTCCCAAACAGGGTGCCTCCAGCTGTTGCAAACCTCCCAGCATATCTGGACAGTCAATGGCTGTTCGGCAATACTGGGACTTGTTTTGCAACAGCTGGAGGCTCCGTTTTGGAAAAAGTGCCATACCAGACATTTTGTCTTGTGTTGAGTGTTGCTTTGGAAGAGAGGCAGTTGAAAGAGAGTTGTAAAACAGGAGTTTGAAAGCAGGAGTTTCAGATCACTGTGATTGTTACTTTGTGAAATCCCCATAACTTGAAAAATGCAGTCCGGTGTACATCTTGCGCGATGTATGCAATCCTTGAACAGCAGTTTGAGGGTGAATATTATTGTGCGAGATGTGTGCGAGTTGTTCATTTGGAAGCCCAGATCCTGGATCTAGAGGAGCAGCTGGCAACACTGAGACGAATTGACAACTTGGAGAGGAGTCTCCTGCTCACTGAGCAAGTACTCTCTGGAGTAGAGGTGGGGGAGGATAGTGGGATGAAGGTGCAGGACAGTCAGGCAGCTAGCTGGGTTACAGTTAGAAAATGGGGTAGAGGGAAAAGTGGCAGGGAGGCCAGTCTTGATCTGGCACACCACAAAAAATTTGTCCGGTTAGCAGATGAGGAGGATGCCATTTCAGAGCTAGCAGTACTGCAGCAGGACTCTGCCTCTGACCGCCAGGTGGGGTTTCTGCTGCAGTAAGGAGGGAAGGAGGAGTGCAGGGCAGGCCAACAGGTACTGGTAGTGGGGGACTCTATTTTTAGGGGGACAGACAGGGCGATGGCCGGGATCGCTGAACAGTGTGTTGTCTACCTTGCGCTCGAGTTCGGCACATCGCGGATCGGATTGACAGGTTGCTGGGTGGGGCTGGAGAAGACCCAGCAGTCATGGTACATATTGGCACCAATGATAAAGTAAGAGGTAGGTGGAGTGTGCTTAAAAATGATTTCAGGGACTAAGGCCAAAAGCTTAAGGCAAGGACCTCCAAGGTAATACTTTCTGAAATATTACCTGAACCACGAGCCACACCAGAGAGGCAGTGGGAGATTAGGGAGGTAAACAAGTGGCTCAGAAGCTGGTGTAGGAAGGAGGGGTTTGGGTCATAGAGAACTGGGCCGACTTCGCTGTCGGATACTGGCTCTATCATAGGGACAGGGTGCACCTCAATGGGGAGGGTGCAGGAGTGGAGGAGTGTTTAAACTAGGGACTGGGGGAGGGAAATTACAACATAGAGGGGGAAGATAGTGTAGATAGAGAGGGGGAACTTATCAATGTACCTGGGGGTGGGGTGGAGGGAGGGGTTAGAATAGTTAATAGGGATAGGCTTCATAGGGAAAAAAAACAAACACCATTGAATTGCATGATGACTAATGCCAGCAGTCTGACCAATAAAACTGATGAACTGGACTTGATAATGTCTGAGGAGAATTATGACATAGTGGGTATAACAGAGACTTGGTTAGACGATAGCTGTGACTGGGCGGTCAGAATACAGGGTCATAGTCTATTCAGGAAGGATCGGACAAAATGGAAAGGAGTTTGTCTTTATGTAAAGTCCAGTCTAAAGGCCGCATTGCGGGAAGATATTTGGGAGGGAAACGATAATATGGAGTCATTATGGGTAGAACTATATGGAGATAAAAATAAAAAAAAATTGGATAGGGGTTTGCTATAAGCCACCAAACATAATGGAAGAGGTAGAAAATCAATTATTGAGGCAAATAATTTTGATTTTTAAAATGATTTTTGTTCACTAAAATGCTGGTGTTACCCCAAATTTTACATTTTCACAAGGGGTTATAGGAGAAAAAGCCTCCCAACATTTTTAACCTCTTCAGGACATAGGGCGTATGGATACGCCCTGCATCCCGAGTCCTTAAGGACCGAGGGCGTATCCATACGCCCGTGGGAATTCCGGCCCCCACCGCTAGCCGGTTGGGGAACGGAGCCGGATGCCTGCTGAAATCGTTCAGCAGGCATCCCGGCATATCGCCCAGGGGGGTCATTAAGCCCCCCCATGTCGGCGATCGCCGCAGATCGCTGGACAATTCAGTCCAGCGATCTGCGGCGATTCCGGGTCAATCGGGTCTCCAGTGACCCGGTGACCCGGAATTACTGGCTGTTCGGGGCCGTCTCTGACGGCCCCGAACAGCCAGAGCCTGCAGGGGTGAGGTCGCACTGGTGCCACCTCACGATCGCCCTGATTCGTCGGCCGGATTACCGGCCGACCAATCAGGGCGCCTGCTGCGGGTGTCACTCCCGCACCCGCTCCGCCCCTCTTTCGGAGGACGTGAGCGGGTGCGGGACGTGCACCCCGGGTGCTGGGGACCCCGATCCCCGGCGTTAATGTTGGGATCGGGGCCCCAGGAGCAGCGGCGGCGGCGGGACTGACCTGCAGCGTCTGGATCATTGGAGGTGAGTGACAGCCTCCTGCTGTTGCTTAGCAACAGCTCCCAGCATGCAAAAAGGGCATGCTGGGAGCTGCAGTTATGCAACAGCAGGAGGCAGACCACCACAACTCCCAGCATTCCCTTATGGGCATGCTGGGACTTATGGTTTTGCAACAGCTGGAGGCACATTCTTTCTATGGAAAAGTGTACCTTCAGCTGTTGTATAACTACAACTCCCAGCTTGCACAAACAGCTAAAGTGCATGCTGGGAGTTGTAGTGGTGCATCTGCTGGTTGCATAACTACAACTCCCAGCATGCCCGTTGGCTGTCGGTGACTGCTGAGAGTTGTATTTTGCAACAGCTGAAGGCACACTGGTTGTGAAACTCAGAGTTTTTTTTTACCTAACTCAGTGTTTCACGACCGGTGTGCCTCCAGCTGTTGCAAACTACAACTCTCAGCAGTCACCGTACACCATGCACCGTACATGCTGGGAGTTGTAGTTTTGCAACAGCTGGAGGCACACTGGTTGTGAAACACTGAGTTAGGTCACAAACTCAGTGATACATAACCAGTGTGCCTACAGTTGTTGCAAAACTGCAACTCTCAGCAGTCACCGACAGCCAACGGGCATGCTGGGAGTTGTAGTTATGCAACAGCTGGATGTCCCCCCCAATGTGAACGTACAGGGTACACTCACATGGGCGGAGGATTACAGTAAGTATCTGGCTGCAAATTTGAGCTGCCGCAAACTTTCTGCTGCAGCTCAAATTGCCAGCGAGAAACTACTGTGAACCCCCCGCCCGTGCGACTGTACCCTAAAAACACTACACTACACTAACACAAAAAATAAAATAAAAAGTAAAAAACACTACATATACACATACCCCTACACAGCCCCCCTCCCCTCCCCAATAAAAATGAAAAATGTCTGGTACACCACTGTTTCCAGAACGGAGCCTCCAGCTGTTGCAAAACAACTCCCAGTATTGTCGGACAGCCGTTGACTGTCCAGGCATGCTGGGAGTTTTGCAACAGCTGGAGGCACCCTGTTTGGGAATCACTGGCGTAGAATACCCCTATGTCCACCCCTATGCAAGTCCCTAATTTAGGCCTCAAATGCGCATGGCGCTCTCACTTTGGAGCCCTGTCGTATTTCAAGGCAACAGTTTAGGGTCACATATGGGGTATTGCCGTACTCGGGAGAAATTGTGTTACAAATTTTGGGGGGTATTTTCTGCTTTTACCCTTTTTAAAAATGTAAAATTTTTGGGAAAACAAGCATTTTAGGTAAAAAAAAAATTTTTTTTTTTTTACATATCCAAAAGTCGTGAAACACCTGTGGGGTATAAAGGTTCACTTAACCTCTTGTTACGTTCCCCGAGGGGTCTAGTTTCCAAAATGGTATGCCATGTGGGTTTTTTTTTGCTGTCCTGGGACCATAGGGGCTTCCTAAATGCGGCATGCCCCCAGAGCAAAATTTGCTTTCAAAAAGCCAAATGTGACTCCTTCTCTTCCGAGACCTGTAGTGCGCCAGCAGAGCACTTTTCACCCCCATATGGGGTGTTTTCTGAATCGGAAGAAATTGGGCTTCAAATTTTTAGGGGTATTTTCTGCTATTACCCTTTTTAAAAATAAATTTTTTTTGGGAAAACAAGCATTTTAGGTAAAAAAAATTATTTATTTTTTACATTTGCAAAAGTCGTGAAACACCTGTGGGGTATTAAGGTTCACTTTATCCCATGTTACATTCCCCGAGGGATCTAGTTTCCAAAATGGTATGCCATGTGGTTTTTATTTGCTGTTCTGGCACCATAAGGGCTTCCTAAAGGTAACATGCCCCCCAAAAACCATTTCAGAAAAACGTACTCTCCAAAATCCCCTTGTCGCTCCTTCGCTTCTGAGCCCTCTACTGCGCCCGCCGAACAATTTACATAGACATATGAGGTATGTGCTTACTCGAGAGAAATTGGGCTACAAAAATAAGTAAAAATTTTGTCCTTTTACCCCTTGTAAAAATTCTAAAATTGGGTCTACAAGAACATGTAAGTGTAAAAAATGAAGATTGTGAATTTTCTCCTTCACTTTGCTGCTATTCGTGTGAAACACCTAAAGGGTTAAAACGCTGACTGAATGTCATTTTGAATACTTTGGGGGGTGTAGTTTTTATAATGGGGTCATTTACGGGGTATTTCTAATATGAAGACCCTTCAAATCCACTTCAAACCTGAACTGGTCCCTGAAAAATAGTGAGTTTGAAAATTTTGTGAAAAATCGGAAAATTGCTGCTGACCGTTGAAGCCCTCTGGTGTCTTCCAAAAGTAAAAATACGTCAATTTTATGATGCAAACATAAAGTAGACATATTGTATATGTGAACCAAAAAAAATGTATTCGTAATATCCATTTTCCTTACAAGCAGAGAGCTTCAAAGTTAGAAAAATGCAAAATTTTCAAATTTTTCATCAAATTTACGGATTTTTCACCAAGAAAGGATGCAAGTATCGACAAAAATTTAACACTATGTTAAATTAGAATATGTCACGAAAAAACAATCTCAGAATCAGAATGATAAGTAAAAGCATTCCAGAGTTATTAATGTTTAAAGTGACAGTGGTCAGATGTGCAAAAAACGCTCCGGTCCTTAAGGCCAAAATGGGCTCCGTCCTGAAGGGGTTAAACCCATTTCTTCTGAGTGTGGAAATACCCCATATGTGGATGTTAAGTGCTCTGCTGGTGAACTAGAATGCTCAGAAGAGACGGAGCACCATTAGGCTTTTGGAGAGAGAAGCCTTTGCGTTTACAAAGCCCCCATATTACTAGAACAATGGACCCCCCACATGTGATCCTATTTTGGATACTACACCCCTTACGTAATGTAATAAGGGGTACAGTGAGCATTTACACCCCACTGGTGTTTGACAGATTTTTTGAACAGTGGTCCATGAAAATGAAAAATTGTATTTTCATTTGCACAGCCCACTGTTCCAACGATCTGTCAAACGCCAGTGGGGTGTAAATGCTCACTGTACCCCTTATTACATTCCGTGAGGGTTGTAGTTTCCAAAATGGGGTCACATGTGGAGGGGTCCACTGTTCTGACTCCAAGGGGGCTTTGTAAACGCACATGGCCTTCAATTCCAGACACATTTTCTCTTCAAAAGCCCAATGGCGCTCCTTCTCTTCTGAGCCCTGTAGTTCCCCAGCAGAGCACTTTACATCCACATATGGGGTATTTCCATATGGTGTTAAAAATTTTGGGGGGCTTTTTTCCTCTTACCCCTTGTGAAAATGAAAAATTTGGGATAACACCCCTATTTTTCATTTTCACGTCCAACTTTAACGAAAATTCTTCAAACACCTGTGGGGTCTTAAGGCTCACAATAACCCTTGTTACGTTCCTTGAGGGGTGTAGTTTTCGAAATGGGGTCACATGTGGGTGGTTTTTATTTTGCGTTTATGTCAGAAACGCTGTAACGATCAGCAACCCCTGTGCAAATCACCTTAAATGTACACGACGCTCTCACTCCTGAGCCTTGTTGTGCGCCCGCAGAGCATTTTATGTCCACATATGGGGTATGTCCATACTCCTCCTCCTTTTCCTTTTGTGAAAATGAAAAGTATGGAGCAACACCAGCATGTTACTGCAAAAAAATAAATTTTTTTACAATAACATGCTGGTGTAGACCCCAACTTTACCTTTTCACAAAGGGTAAAAGGGAAAAAAAAGCCCCCAAAATTTGTTAGGCAATTTCTCCCGAGTACGGAAATTCCCCATATGTGGCCCTAAACAATTGCCTTGAAATACGACAGGGCTCCAAAGTGAGAGAGCGCCCTATGCATTTTTAAGATTTTCCTAGGGATGGACCCGGATGAATGAATTACACTTGCCTCCGATACCAAAATTACCTGTGGTGTCCCGGTACAGGACCTCGTCCTGTCCCTGTCTAAAGTCCCCTCAGCCAGAGTCCCTTCATTCCCACAGGGCTCTCCTGCAGGGCTTACCCCTGGTCGCCTCATATAAATTGTGTATTATTAAATGTATATACATAGGTATTATAGTGTATAGGACCTTAGCAGGTCATGTGATTATAATTATGGTTGTACTATTGATCAAGAACATTCCAGGGTCATGTGATGTACCCAGAGTTCACTGGGTTCAGGACTTACAGGTTTGCTGACCAATCAGCTTAATCTAGACCCTTATTATATAAAGGGCTGTAGCCACTAAATTCTCTCTCTTAGTTCCGGCTCTTGTTCCTGCCGGACTATAAAACAAGCACAATCCGCAAATCAGCATCACTTCATTCAATTCAACTAGATCAAAGCCTGAAAGAACCAGCAGCCTCTAAACAGTGAGTTACAAAGCTCAATCTATCAAATCCTGTGTGACTACTACCAGCTAAAATATTATAATTAGTAGCACAGTGGCCTGCATCAAAGCTCATTGCTTCAGAGTCCCAGCAAAACCTGTGAGGAACCTGCATTCCGGTTACCTCTTAAGAAACTGTTATGTATAGAGACTGTTGCATAAAATTCTCAAGTAAAGTTCTTCAGTTTATTCATAAAGTCTGCTGTGGACATTCCGTTACTTTCCCTGCTGTTTCTGGGTGGGTTGGCGGTAGGACCAATAACACTTAGGAAACCGCATCCTGGCGTCACGACAACTAAGGGTTAATACCACCAGACCTTGCACTTACATCACCGCAACACCCCAGACACCACAAATCTCCTGGTGCACCACATACCCTACAGCAGTGTTTCCCAAACAGGGTGCCTCCAGCTGTTGCAAAACTCCCAGCATGCCTGGACAGTCAATGGCTTTCCGGCAACACAGGGATTGTTGTTTTGCAACAGCTGGAGGCTCGGCTGTACCAGACGTTTCTCATTCTTATTGGGGGGGGGGGGGGTAAATGTATAGGGGTGTAGTGTATATGCAGTGTTTTACCCTTTATTTTGTGCAGGTGTAGTGTAGTGTAGCGTTTTTAGGGTACATTCACCTGCAGTGGCGTACCAAGGGGGGGACGGGGGGCGGCCCGCCCCGGGTGCCACTCTTAAGCGGGTTGCCAGGGGCGGACTGACCCGCCGCCGCAACTACTGAGGATCTGAGACACTCGTCCCAGATCCCCAGCAGACAGCCCTACATTCTCCTGTATTCGCGATACATGCACATACAGGAGAAGGTAGTACTGGGCGGTATACTGGTACATACCGAATACCGGTTTTTATTTCTTTGACGATAAGAATTTTTTAGATACCGCCGTACCGGTAGGACTGGAGGCTGCTGCGGGCGGGCTGCCAGGTGCTATGCAGTGCGAGTCCCGCAAACATACCTCCCAACCATCCCGGAACGGCCCCCATGTGCACCGCATTTAACTGTAAATGCCTCTTATGAGGCATTTACAGTTAAATGTGCCACCCGATACAGAATATGACAGGGTGAGGTGCCATTGGCTCCTCACCCTGTCAATCACTCTTGTGTCCCTGGCTACAGTAAGCCAGCAGACACAAGAGGCTGGAGCGTTCCTCTGCACTCCAGCGCGCGTGTGACGTCATCAGATGCCGGAACGCAGAGGAAGGGAAGAGACAAGAAGAGGCCGTGCAGGGGAGCAGACCGAGGAAGAAGACCTAAACAGGGTAATTATGTAAGCGGTGGTAGCGGTGGCACGGGGGGCTAGGGGGGAGAGGGTTGGGTGGAGGAGGATTGAACTTTGTGGTTGTTGGTCGGGCAGAAAAAACAATGTAGAAAAGGGTTTTTCAGATGGTGTGCCTCCAGCTGTTGCAAAACTACAATTCCCAGCATGCCTGGATAGCCTTTGGCTGTCTGGGCATGCTTGGAGTTGTAGTTTTGCAACAGCTGGAGGCACCCTGTCTGGAAAACACTTTTCTACATTTTTTTTCTGGTGCGCGTGTGTGTGTGTGTTGGGGGTGATGACTGTGCCCTAAATCTAATGGGGGGACCTGTGCCCTATATCTAATGGGGGGACCTGGGCCCTATATCTAATGGGGGGACCTGTGCCCTATATCTAATGGGGGGACCTGGGCCCTATAACTAATGGGGGGACCTGTGCCCTATATCCTATTGGGGGACCTGGGCCATATATCTAATGGGGGGACCTGTGCCCTATATCTAATGGGGGGACCTGGGCCATATATCTAATGGGGGGACCTGGGCCCTATATCTAATGGGGGGACCTGGGCCCTATAGCTAATGGGGGGACCTGGGCCCTATATCTAATGGGGGGGACCTGTGCCCTATATCTAATGGGGAGACCTGGGCCCTATATCTAATGGGGGGACCTGGGCCCTATATCTAATGGGGGACCTGGGCCATATATCTAATGGGGGGACCTGGGCCCTATATCTAATGGAAGAACCTGGGCCCTATATCTAATGGGGGGAGCTGGGCCCTATATCTAATGGGGGGACCTGGGCCCTATATCTAATGGGGGGACCTGAGCCCTATATCTAATGGGGGGACCTGGGCCATATATCTAATGGGGGGACCTGGGCCCTATATCTAATGGGGGGTCCTGGGCCCTATAGCTAATGGGGGGACCTGGGCCCTATATCTAATGGGGGGACCTGGGCCATATATCTAATGGGGGGGACCTGGGCCCTATATCTAATGGGGGAACCTGGGCCCTATATCTATTGGGGGGACCTGGGCCCTATATCTAATGGGGGGACCTGGGCCCTATATCTAATGGGGGGACCTGGGCCCTATATCTAATGGTAGTCTATCTACTACATCCCTGTCCAGCTAATATGGGGACTAACTTCTATCTACATAGGTTATATAGGGGGGGTGTAGCCCTGCATATACATATGGGAAAGAGGGGGTGGTGTAGCTCTGCATATACTTATGGGAAAGAGGGGGGGTAGCTCTGCATATACCTACGGGAAAGAGTGGGGGAGTGTAACTCTGCATATACCTATGGGAAAGAGGGGGGGTAGCTCTGCATATACCTATGGGAAAGAGGGGGTGGGGGGGTGTAGCTCTGCATATACCTATGGGAAAGAGGGGGTGGGGGGGTTAAGCTTTGCATATACCTATGGGAAAGAGGGGGGGTGTAACTCTGCATATACCTATGGGAAAGAGGGGGGTGTAACTCTGCATATACCTATGGGAAAGAGGGGGGGTGTAACTCTGCATATACCTATCAGAAAGAGGGGGTTACCCGGCTACCTACCTACCTGCCTTATTACTGTTCAGGACACCAAGGAGGGCATTATTACAGTTTGTGGGTCTATAGATGGGAAGATTGTGTAGAGGAGGGGAGGGCACTGAAAATATGCAGAGTCTGACATGTTTTTCCTGCAGATGTTAAGAGATTCACATGGCGGTCTTATCCGGATGGAGAAGAAAAGGAAAGAGGACGCCGCTGATCAGAAAAGAGGCAATTGTGAGTCCCAAAATGTAACTGCAATCACTTATATGGTATAGACATCCTATGTACAGCTGATATCTACCGCCATATGGTCCTGTATATAATCACTTATACAGATCCTTTATAGTATACTGGTCTGTGTATAGTGGTTTTATTCAGTACAGTATGGCAGTATTATCCAGTTATTATGTGGTGGTATATATTTACTCCTTGTGTACCAGTATTATTGGTCATGGAAATTTACCTACGTTAAAGTGTTTCTTACATATGTAAATTTTAATTTGTGTGTGGGATTTGGGTGGAATAGGAGCGTGGCAGAAGATTGACGAGCTGCAGAGCCTAGCAGGGGCCCTTGCCTTTTTTTTTGGTCCGGGGGCCCCGAGTGTTGTCAGTCCGTCCCTGGGGGGGAGGGGAGGGGAGGGAAGGGGTGTAATTAAGGGTGTGTGTGTGGGGGGGGTGCCAAACAAATGGTCCGCCCCGGCTGCCAAATGCTCTAGGTACGCCCCTGTCCACATGGTCGGGTTTACAGCAAGTTTTCCGCTGGGAGTTTGAGCTGTAGTGGAAAATTTGTTGCATCTCAAACTTGCAGCGAGAAACTCACTGTAAACCCGACCGTGTGAATGTACCCTGTACATTCACATGAGGGGGTCGGGGAAAACCTCCAGCTGTTGCAAAACTACAACTCCCAGCATGCCCTTTGGCTGTCCGTGCATGCTAGGGGTTGCAGTTATGCAACAGCTGGAGGCACACTGGTTGCAAAACACTGATTTAGGTAGCAAACTCTCAGTGTTTTGCAACCAGTTTGCCTCCAGCTGTTGCATAACTGCAACCCCCAGCATGCACGGACAGCAGAAGGGCATGCTGGGACTTGTAGTTATGCAACAGCTAAAGGCATACTACTACTACTACAACTTCCAGCATGCCATTTGGCTGACCGTGCATGCTGGGGGTTGTAGTTATGCAACAGATGGAGGCACACTGGTTGCAAAACACTGAGAGTTTTGTTACTTAACTCAGTGTTTGTCAACCTGTGTGCCTCCAGCTGTTGCAAAACTACAACTACAAGCATGCATGGTATGTCAGTGCATGCTGGGAGTTATAGTTTTGCAACAGCTGGAGGCACACGGTTTTGGAAACACTGAGTTAGGAAACAGAAAATGTTTCCCAACCAGTGTGCCTCCAGTTGTTGCAAAACTACAGTTCCCAGCATGCCCAGATAGCCGAAGGGCATGTTGGGAGTTGTAGTTATGCCACAACTGGAGGAGAACAGTTTGGAGACCACTAAGTAGTGGTGCCCAAACTGTAGCCCTACAGATGTTGCAAAACTATAACTCCAAGCATGCCCAGACTGCCCAGGCATGCTGGGAGTTGTAGTTCGGCAACATCTGAAGGGCCTGATGTTACAAAACCACAACTCCCAGCATGCCTGGGCAGTCTGGGCATGCTTGGAGTTATAGTTTTGCAACATCTGTAGGGCTACAGCTTGGGCACCACTGTATAGTGGTCTCCAAACTGTGGCCCTCCAAATGTTGCAAAACTACAACTCCCAGGATGCCCAGACAGCCTTTGACTGTCTGGGCATGCTAGGAGTTGTAGTTTGGCATTATTTTTGCACCATGACCGGTCGTTTATTTAGTACCACTTTTGTGTATAAGTTACTTTTTAGTCACATTAATCTTTATGGGAATGTGATGTGAGTAAAACACAGCAATTCTGGACTTTTTTTTTTTTACATTTACTCCGTTCACCGTACAGGATCATTAATATTATATTTTGATAGTTTGGACATTTATGCACGCGGCGATACCAAATATGTTAATTTATTTTTACGCTTTTTGGGGTAAAAATGGGAAGAAGGGGCGATTTACATTTTTATTGGAAGGGGGGGGGGGATTTTTCACACTTTGTATGTCCCCATAGGGGACTATTTATAGCAATCATTAGATGCCGCGGGTGATCACGCAGATAACGCCCGCATTGCTGCAGATGCCGTGATCTGTATTGATCACGACATCTGAGGGGTTAATGACAGACATCAGTGTGATCGTTGATTTCTGCCATTACCGGTGGGCTCTGGCTACTGATAGCAGCCGGGAACTGCCGTGCAGGATGGGAGCACCGAACCGGTACATCATGTACAGGATGAAGATATATACATGTCATGGTGCGCTAAGTCCAATCGCATCAGTATGTACATTTACATCCATTGTCCTTAAGGGGTTAAAAGGCTTGCCTGGCAATGGCAGTCACAGACAGTCTCTCTCTCTCTCAGTCTCCTATAGGCTCCAACAGCAGCAAACTTCTATCTGAGCTGCTGCTTGCTGAGTCAGCCTGTCTGTAGGAGGCAACTTCTCAGTGTTGACTGTAAGGCTATGTTCACACAGAAAAATTACATATTTTGTAGATAGTGGAGCGGTGTCAAATCATGCCGGTGCTTGAACCGCTCGGAAATTTGGCGTCTCATAGCCGGCAATGCATTTCTGAGCAGAATACGCAGACATGTCTATTCTTTCTGCGGACACCAGAATTTGAATTTCTGTGCCAGATATTTCCTGTGTGGAAATTCTGCTGTGTGCACAGTGCGCCAGAATCCTATTGAAATTGATGGGACTCTGCTTCAGTAGAATTTCCGTGCGGAATATTGCTGCGGAATTTCCCTGCAGACATCCTGATGTGTGAACATAACCTAAGAATTATTAAAAAGGTGGAGGGTGCAAAGAAGGGGTGAGACCAAAGGGGCGGACAGAGGGGCAGCAAAATGAGATTTTGCCTACGGTGGAAAAAATCCTTGCACCAACCCTGGTGGCGGCGGCCAAAGCTGCTGAACAGGCAGGGTCCCAGTGCCATTTTAACCCGCTCCCTCCTTTTTATCCCCCTGTGCCCTTCCAATCCCCAGTCCCCCTCTGATCCCCCCTGAGCCATCTCAATCAGCCTAGTCCCTGCCGTAGTGGTCGGCGTGCAAAACCAAATCAAATTTGTGCGAGGTCCAGAGTATGGGTTATTGTGTTTTTTTGTATTTAATGAAGTTCTAGCGTTTTTCTTCCCAGATTTTCTAAATTAACCCTTGAGTCACATGATGAAAGAATCACATGACTTGAAAAGAGAAAAGCTGGGGGGGGGGGGGGGGGGGGGGAAACACCAAGGGGGTAGAAATGTCTGTAATAATAATAATTATACACATTGGGGGAAATGTATGAAAAACTGTGCAGAGGAAGTTGACCAGTTGCCCATAGCAACCAATCTGATCGCTTCTTTCACTTTTCAGAGGACTTTTTAAAAATGAAAGAAGCAATCTGATTGGTTGCTATGGGCAACCACTTTTCCTCCCCCAGTGTTTTTGGTAAAACTTTCACAAAGATGGCATCTTGGAAGAAAATAAATGAGGGGGGGCAGTTTTTGTGCCGTCTTTTCAAAACATGAGACTGTTACTAGGCTTAGGCTGGGATTAAACACAGTTTATATGCCGCATTTTTCAAATCACACATTGCTTTATCTTTGGTGCCCCCCCCCCCCCATGTCAGGGCATGCTGGGAGTTGTAGTTTTGCAACAGGTGGACAGCCACAAGGGATAACTGATGCAGTATGTCAATCTAGGGCCATGGTGTCTGATCTTGAACTGGCAGCAGGAGCCACGACCACTTTAAATCAATGGCTGCCGGGACGTCTGACGAGTGACATCCTACGCTGCAGACCCCAACGTCAGGGACGTCACTCGTCAGACACCAAGGCTGTTGGGGCCACAAAATGATATTACAAATACTAAGCGTCTGGTTAGGAGAAACAAATATTATGCAACCATAGGGAGTAGCGCCATTTTAATAAAAAATGCAACAAAAACAAATCCCTTAGATAACAGTCATACAGAATATATTAAAAAGCTTTTTAGGTTTCAGCCAATCAGAGAGCAGCACTGCTCAAATAGAACTCCCAGGAGGTAACAGCGTGTCACACATGTGATGTCATAACCATTGTCCACCAGAGAGCAGCACTGAGCAGATATAACACTGCTCCTGCTCATTCTCCATCAGTGAGGGGCCGGTGCTGGACACTGTAGGGACGCGGGAATGTGAAGTCAAAAACATGACTGTGACTGGTAAGTATCACATTGTTGTGTCCAAAAGGATTTAGTGCAGTTCCATGTGCATTTCTATAATAAACATGTAAATAATCTCTCTTTTGTTTTCCTATCTTAGATGCATTATTTCCAGCATGTGGAGTAGCATTTCCGGACTTAAAGCAAGAAGTTGGATGATGGCCTAGATTTCCAGACCTACAGCAAGAAGTTGGATGAAGGCCTAGATTTCCGGACCTACAGCAAGAAGTTGGATGAAGGCACAGCCCCTCGAATCACGAACATACACTGACACATTGGCCCAAATTCTAGAGGTAACCTCCTTTAGTATGCCCAGAGGAAGGGCAATACAGTAGCCATGGATTCCCTACAGGTTTCCTCCCCTCTGGAGGTTTTTCCTGTCCTGAGTTAGTTACTGTACGCTCTTTGTGAGTGATGGGAGGTTACATAAAATCCCTACACAAACACTTTTATAAATAATAAATAAAGTTTCCCTTTTTTAAACTGTTCTTTGACTTGTCCGATTTATTTTATGTCTGTGTGTGAAAAATAGTGTTAGCAAATGGTGGATGCCATGAGTTTTTTTTTTTTTTTAAGTGTCAAAGGTGCTCGATCTGCACGATCTGCACAATGTGATGCGGAGAGAGGCAGCTGATGCTGGTTGGTACAGTTGCTGAGGCAACCGTAGGACACCCAGCAAGTTCTGTGCACAAGCCTTTTTGTGATGAACGGGAACTTATACAGTTGCAAAGGATCAACTTTTGGGTACGTGCACTGGCACTTAAAGGAGTACTCCGCCCCTAGATATCTTAACCCCTATCTTAAGGATGAGGGATAAGATGTCTGATGGTGAAGGCCCTGCTGCTGGGACCGCAGCGATCTCCATGCAGCTCCCGGCATTCTAAATGGTATGTTTAGATTGCTGGCTTCCCCTGGCGGGATTCATGACATCACATAGACATGAATGGAGGGGGCGTGGCATGACATCATTACCCGCACCACAAGAACTCAGTGTTCTACATATATTGTTTAGAACGCTGGGTACTGCACGGAGATCACGGGGGTGAGAGCGGCAGGACCTCAATGATCAGAAATCTTAACTAGAGATGAGTGAACTTTTCAAATATTCGATTCGGCCTATTTGCCGAATTTCCGGAAAAAGTTTGTTTCGATCCGAATTTGTTCGCGGCGAATTGATATTAAATAAGGCTATTTCTAGTCTACATACAGCCTCTATAGGGGTATATAACACTTTTCTGTGTCCTAAAATGCATATGGAGTGTGCTGGGGTAGTGAAATAATATTGAATAGCATGCAGATTACCGGCATCGCTCTTAGAATCACTGCCGCACAGCAGCACAATGACAGAGCCTGGTGGTGGCATCAGTGTCAGGAGACCATATAGTGGCTGAATGGCACTGCGAGGAGGTGTTGGCAGCATGAGGACACCATATAGTGGCTGAATGGCACAGCGTGGAGGTGTTGGCAGAATGAGGAGACCATATAGTGGCTGAATGGCACAGCGTGGAGGTGTTGGCAGCATGAGGACACCATATAGTGGCTGAATGACACAGCGTGGAGGTGTTGGCAGCATGAGGACACCATATAGTGGCTGAATGGCACAGCGTGGAGGTGTTGGCAGCATGAGGACAACATATAGTGGCTGAATGACACAGCGTGGACATGTTGGCAGCAAGAGGATACCAGTTAGTGGCTAAATGGCACAGCGTGGAGTTGGCTGATGCATTAATACACTACACACCAGGGCTTCACAATCCCCCCCCCAAAAAAAAAAAAACACCACAATGTGAGAAGTTTTTGACAAAGATTTCTCATTGGTAGCACACGCTATACTAAAATTTGAAATTCCCAGACCCAGGCCCCACCACTGCGGCATCAGTAACCCATATATTGCCTGAAGGACACAGCCTGGAGTTGGCTGATGCACCAGTACACACCAGGGCTTCACATTCTCCCCCCCCCCCCCCCCCAAAAAAAAAAAAAAAAGACATTGAGAAATTTTTCACAAAGATTTCTCATAGGTAGCACCCGCTATCCAAAATTTTTAAATTCACAGACCCAGGCCCCACCTCTGCGGCATCAGGAACCCATATATTGCCTGAAGGACACAGCCTGGAGTTGGCTGATGCACCAGTACACACAGGGCTTCACAATCCGCCCCCAAATCAACAAAATTGTATACATTGTTTTAAAAAATATATACCTTTGTGTAAGAACAAGCGCATATCCAACATTTCAGAAGACTCTATAATGTAGGACGGTGGACCACCCAAAGACTTTCTTCTCAAAAATAATAAACCACACAATGTTTGAAATTATTTAAAAAAAATTATTACATATGTGTGTAAGCGCATCTGTCTCCAAAAGATCAGTTCACCAAAGGATTTTTTTTCGCCAAAAAATGATTAAGCAGAGTTAATCCCTCTCCGGATTTTTTTTATTTTTATTTTCATTAAAAAATCACACGCAACAAGTGTTCCTTTGTATAACGGTTAGCATTCTGCAAATTTCAATTTTATTACTGATAAAATTATCAGTAAATTTAACAATAACACTACCCAAGAGTGTTTAATTACCCCATACATTGCACCAGGAACAGTCAGGAGTAGGCCTCAGCAGTACCCAAGAGGCTTTAATAACCCCTTACCTTGCCCGATCAATTGCGAGATCGAGCAATAACAGTTGTGTTATGGACTCAGATGTCCTGGGCCGCACTAGCGCTCCACTGAACGGATTAGCGTGTTTCTATCTTTCAAGGACAGGTGCGCGTTACACGCTGAAACCAGTTCGTGATAGGGATCTGGGATTGCAATTATTTACCCTTAAAACGAGGAATTACCAGTAAGTGAGGGTCATAAGCTCGCGTTGATTAAGTCCCTGCCCTTTGTACACACCGCCTGTCGCTACAACCGATTGAATTAGTTAGTGAGGTCCTCGGATCGGCCCAGGGGGGTAAGGAGAAGGCCCTGGCAGAGCGCCGAGAATTTAACGATCATTGTTGAAATTTGCATTAAGCATGAATTTAGCTACTGCTAAACATCTAAAAATGTAAGGCCCAAGGCCAGAGGCACCAGGGAGGCAAGTAGTTTGTGAAAGACACAGAATGAGTCTGGAGCAGTCATTCGCAGTACCCAAGAGCATTTCATAACCCCTTACATTTAAAGATCAATGTTTACATTTGCATTAACCATGTATTTAGCTACTGCTAAACATCCAAAAATTTAAGGCCTAAGGCCAGAGGCACCAGGGAGGCAAGATGTTTGTGAAAGACACAGAATGAGTCTGTAGCAGTCATTCAAAGTACCCAAGAGGGTTTCATAACCCCTTACATTAAAGATCAATGTTTACATTTGCATTAAGCATGTATTTAGCTACTGCTAAACTTCAAAAAATTACAGGCCCAAGGCCAGAAGCATCAGTTTCCCCCATATTAGGAGCATAGTTGTCCCCCAGATTAGGAGCATAGTTGTCCCCCAGATTAGGCAGCATAGATGTCCCCCAGATTAGGAGCATAGATGTCCCCCAGATTAGGCAGCATAGATGTCCCCCAGATTAGGCAGCATAGAAGTCCCCCAGATTAGGAGCATAATTTTCCCCTAGATTAGGAGCATAATTGTCCCCCAGATTAGGCAGCATAGATGTCCCCCAGATTAGGCAGCATAGATGTCCCCCAGATTAGGAGCGTAGTTGTCCCCCAGATTAGAAGCATAGTTGTCCCCCAGATTAGGAGCATAGTTGTCCCCCAGATTAGGCAGCATAGTTGTCCCCCAGTCAGCGCAGGCCGGTCAGAGCCAATCAAAGGGCCGTATGTGGCAAGCGGGCCGTACAATGCCCAGATCTGCCCCAGAGGATTTCATAACCAACCATAATAGAGAAAATTTTGTTGTAGGAGCATGGTCAATCTACTCAGACCCATCTGTCATGGGTCTGCACTAAACACCATCTGTCATGGGTCCGCACTAAACACCTGCTCTGATGGCACACTACTGGCCGGGCAGGACAGCTTTTCCAGAGCAAACTCTGCTAGTTGTGGCCATAAATCAAGTTTGGCTGCCCAGAAGTCCAGCGGATCTTCAATGGTTGTTGGAATGGCCATATCAAGGTATGCCACCACCTACTGGTTCAGGTCCTGCTCCATGTTTACCTGCTGCTGATGAGTTGCTTCACTATGCGGGTGAAGAAAGCTACTCATCAGCGACTGTAGACTCAGGCTTCTGATTGAGCTGGTACTGCTTCTCCCACCCCTCCCCTCCCCAGCAGCCATGGCAATGGAAGGTGAGCGCAGAGGGACCCCCGAGTCAGACCTGCGAGTGGATGAACCACGTGGCCGATAGGAATCAGCCAACTGACTACGTAGAATCTCTCTGTAGTAGGTCAGTTTGTCCTCCCTCTCAGTGGGTGTAAAAAAGGCCCCCAGTTTGGGACAATAGTGAGGGTCTAATAAGGTGGAGATCCAGAAGTCATCCCGCTGACGAATTTTGACAATTCGGGGGTCACTACTCAAGCAACTGAGCATGCATCGTGCCATTTGCGCCAGTGACTCGGAGGGACTACCTGCCTCCATCTCCACTGCATACTGCCACGGCGTGTCTGGGTCCTCTGTCTCAACTTCCTCATAACCCTCCAGCTCCTCTGACTGCTCCTGCTCCTCCTCTCCTGTCCGAAGACTAGAAACACCAGCCATCTCATCCAACCTAAACTGTGCTCCGCTCTGCCCCTCATCATCCTCTTCCTCCAGTTCAGCCCCCACAGTGCTCATGTAGCCTTGAGATGTAGGCACAACGTCTCCATTGCCGTGACTAGCCATGGTTTCAATCATTTGTTGTAGGAAATGTAGGAGTGGAATTACGTCGTTCATGGCGTAATCCAGGCGACTCACAAATTATGTGGCTTCCTCAAAGGGCCTCAGCAAACGGCAGGTATCACGTATGAGCTGCCACTGGTTCATATTGAAGTTACACAGAGGAGTACTCCTATCTGCTTGGATCATCAAGAAATCGGTGATGGCTTTTCTTTGTTCGTATAGTCTGTCCAACATATGGAGGGTGGAATTCCAACGTGTGGCAACGTCACAAATAAGACTATGTTGTGGGATACCGTTCTGACGATGCAGCTCAAGGAAGGTGTGCTTGGCGGTGTACGAGTGGCTGAAGTGCATGCACAGTTTCCTTGCCATTTTCAGGATGTTTTGCAAATGGGGTGAAGACTTGAGGAAGTGCTTGACAACCAGATTCAACACGTGTGAATTGCAGGGCGCATGTTTCACACTTCATTGTCGCAGCGCGGACACGATGTTCTTCCCGTTGTCTGTCACCATGGTTCCCATTTACAGATTTCGTGGAGTAAGCCATACTCAGATTTCTTTACGAATGAACTTTAGTAGTTCCTCCCCTGTGTGACTCCGTTCGTCAAGGCAAACCATGTGAAGAACAGCTTTACACGCCATGCCCTACACACATGGTACGATGAATGGCCACCGAGATTTGGACGTGCAGTGGAGGCCGAGGACACGGTGGAGCATGAGGAGGCGGCGTCGCACACTGTAACAGGACCAACTGCCTGGGAGCGAGAGCGTGGAGGAGGAAGTGGTGTGACCTGTCCAAGTTGCTGTTGTGGCTGTGCAGGAACCACATTTACCCAGTGAGCTGTAAAAGACAAGTATTGTCCCTGCCCGTAGTCACAGCTCCATACGTCGGCGCTGCCGTGCACTTTTGAACACACCAACAGGCTCAAGGACTGGCCCACCTTCTCTTGTACAAACTTATGCAGGGCTGGTACTGCCTTCTTCGCAAAGAAATGACGGCTTGGGACTCTCCACCTCAGCTCGGCACAAGCCATCAATTCTCTGAAAGGTGCAGAGTCCACCACTTGAAAAGGGAGGGACTGCAACACCAGCAACTTGGACAGGAGCACATTCAACTTCTGCGCCGTTGGATGAGTGGGCGCATACTGTTGTCTCTTGGACATGGCTTCTCCGATGGATTGTTGGCGGAATGGCTGAATAAAAGCGGGAGAAGCAGGAGCGACAGAAGGAGGGTTTGACAAACAGCTCCCTTCGGCTGAGGTGGTGGAGCCTTGGCTGGATGAAGGAGGGTTTGACACACAGCTCCCTTGGGCTGAGGTGGTGGAGCCTTGGCTGGATGAAGGAGGGAGCGGATGGCCACTGGGTGATGCAGCAGGCTGGACCACTACATCGGAGCCACGGTTCTTCCATGCCGCTTTATGGTGGCGAAGCATGTGTTGACGCAGGGCCGTGGTGCCGACATTGGGACCCTGGCCACGCTGCACCTTCTGCCGACAGATCTTGCATTTGGCTACGTGATCCTCCTCTGGATGCCTTATGAGAAACTTCCACACCGCCGAGTTGCTGATTTTCCCACTCGCAGTCCGCACTAATTGTCTGCTACTGGGGCCGTCTCCAGGAACCCCTGTTCCACTACCACCCTGAAAGGTAGGTTGCCGCGAAGCAGGTGGTCTCCCCCGGGCACGTTTGGCTCCTGAATTTCCACTACTGCCACCACGCTGACTGCCAACCGTGCTACCGCCTTGCTGCCTCAGGGGCAGCCTGCAACTCTCTTCTCCTGATGATGATGAAGCCCCTTCTGCACCCTGCTCCCAATTGCGATCGGCTTCATCATCAACAGTTCTGTGCACGTCACTGATGTCCTCCTTAGGTTCCCCAACAGTGTCTGCTTCAGGACCCTGAACACTTGCAACACCGCTTCCCACTTCACACTCCGCATCACTACTTGGCCGCCTAGCGGAGCAAGCAGCGCATGTCTCCTCCCCTTCTTGGCTGTCCAGTAGCTGCTGACTGTCCTCTATTGGATCGTCCTCAGTAAATAGTGGAGCTGAACCCACAGCATAAACTACTTCTTTAGGAGAGAGAACAGCATAGGACAAAGGCAATGGGAGGACACGAACTGCTCCCGGGCCATGCCAACTGAGGGTTCTTTCTGAGGAACCCACCGACTGTTGACTGGGGGTGTCAGATGTCACTTGTGATGATGTGGATGAGCGTGTTAAACAATCGACGACGGCAGATGGGTTGCTGGAGGAGACACGACCGCAGGCTGATAATAGGAGCTCAGGCCTCTCGCTGTGACTCTTGCTGCCACTTGCCCCAAGTCTGCTGCCAACTCTGCCTGAAGTATTTAGGCCTCTGCCACTCCTCTGTGCACGTCCTGGCACTTCTCTGCCTGACACACTTAGTGCGTTTATGAGGGCATTACAATACGCTACACTACTCATTAAACAGTATTTGTCTAGAACAGCAGCAGGTGATTACTTACGGCTGTCCTTGAACAGTATGTAGGCCCTTGACTGATTAACAGGTACTAGATGGTACAATACTTGGATGTACCTATGCGATATGCACTGATGAGGGCAGTAATATGCATAACTATTAGCAGAAAAAACTCTGTATTTTTGTAATACACCAGCCGTTGAATACTATTGTTTAGACTTTGACGGTTTGGAGCACCCTGACAGCTACTAAATGGTACAATATTTGGATGTATGTATGCCGTATACACTGATGAGGGAAGTAATAAGCCTAACTATTAGCAGAAAAAAACTCTGTATTTTTGTAAAACACCAGCCGGTGGATACTATTGTTTGGACTTTGACAGTATGGAGCTTCTTGACAGCTACTAAATGGTACAATACTTGGATGTACCTAAGAGGTATGCACTGATGAGGGCAGTAATATGCCTAATTATTAGCAGAAAAAAATCTGTATTTTTGTAAAACACCAGCCGGTGGATACTATTGTTTGGACTTTGACGGTATGGAGCATCTTGACAGCTTAACAGGTACTAAATGGTACAATACTAGGATGTACGTATGCGGTATGCACTGATGAGGGCCTATTAGCAGAAAAAACTCTGTATTTTTGTAAAACACCAGCCGGTGGATGCTATTGTTTGGACTTTGACGGTATGGAGCACCTTGACAGCTTAACAGGTACTAAATGGTAAATAACTTGGATGTACGTATGCGGTATACACTGATGAGGGCAGTAATATGCCTATTAGCAGAAAAAACTCTGCATTTTTGTAAAACACCAGCCAGTGGATACTATTGTTTGGACTTTGATGGTTTGGAGCACCTTGACAGCTACTAAATGGTACAATACTTGGATGTACCTATGCGGTATGCACTGACGAGGTCCTATTAGCAGAAAAAACTCAGTATTTTTGTAAAACACCAGCCGGTGGATACTATTGTTTGGACTTTGACGGTTTGGAGCACCTTGACAGTTACTAAATTGTTACGCCGAGCGCTCCGGGTCCCTGCTCCTCCCCAGAGCGCTCACGGCGTCTCTCTCTTTGCAGCGCCCCGGTCAGACCCGCTGACTGGGAGCGCTGCACTGACATTGCCGGCGGGGATGCGATTCGCATAGCGGGACGCGCCGGCTCGCGAATCGCATCTCAAGTCACTTACCCGTCCCGGTCCCCGGCTGTCACGTTCTTGCGCGCGCGGCTCTGCTCTCTAGGCCCGCGCGCCAGCTCTCTAAGATTTAAAAGGCCAGTGCACCAGTGATTGGTGCCTGGCCCAATCAGCCTAATTAGCTTCCACCTGCTCCCTGTCCATATTACCTCACTTCCCCTGCACTCCCTTGCCGGATCTTGTTGCCTTGTGCCAGTGAAAGTGTTTAGTGTTGTCCAGAGCCTGTGTTCCAGATCTCCTGCTATCCTCCTTGACTACGAACCTTGCCGTCTGCCCCGACCTTCTGCTACGTCTGACCTTGCCTCTGCCTAGTCCTTCTGTCCCACGTCTTCTCAGCAGTCAGCGAAGTTGAGCCGTTGCCGGTGGATACGACCTGGTTGCTACCGCCGCAGCAAGACCATCCCGCTTTGCGGCGGGCTCTGGTGAAAACCAGTAGCAACTTAGAACCGGTCAACCGACATAGTACACGCCAATCCCTCGCTGACACAGAGGATCCACATCCAGCTAGCCGAATCCTAACAGTAGATCCGGCCATGGATCCCGCTGGGGTGTCCTGCTGCCAAGTCTCGCTGACCTATCCACGGTGGTCGCTCAGCAATCGCAGCAAATTGCCCAACAAGGACAGCAGCTGTCGCAGTTGACCGCCACGTTACAGCAACTTCTGCCACTGCTACAGCAGCAACCATCTCCTCCGCCAGCTCCTGCACCTCCTCCGCAGCGACTGGCCGCTCCTAGCCTCCGCTTGTCCCTGCCGGACAAATTTGTTGGGGACTTTAGACTCTGCCGTGACTTCTTTTCTCAATGTTCCCTACATATGGAGATGTTGTCGGACCAATTTCCTACAGAACGGTCTAAGGTGGCGTTCGTAGTGAGTCTTCTTTCTGGAAAGTAGGTGATCATAAAAGAGCAAAAAAGACCTCGCAAATGGCGCTGCTGGTTCCGTGGAGATGTAGGAATAAACCAAAATCCAAGTTGGAATATTGTAAAAGCTTGTGGATTTTATTGCAAATGAATAAAACCAATAAAAGCAATAGCAATAAAAGAGTGATACAAGTTAAGATTACGCGTTTCGGGGGAGCCACCCCCTTCTTCAGATCAGTATGCAGACTATACAAACAGAGATTCTATAAATACTGGAAAAAAGGGCGCCAGGTACATTAGGGGGCGGAGTTATGCAAATTACATACATGTGAAACAATAGGAAAAATTAGGAAAAACCACAGAAACCGAATGTAATCAAAGAATGTACATCTTATATAGGTAACAGTGGGGACCAAATGTTATTAAGACAGGGAATTCAGTGTGTGGCTCAAAGATGAGGCTGCCGATGTCTGGCAGTATCAGGCCACACATCCGGACCTCAGATGATACTGCAGGATCCCTACCTAAGAAGCAATCTTCCATCCAAACCTCCGCTTACCTTCCGTAGAGCCCGGACACTACGGAATATCATCGCTCCCAGTAAACTCAAAACCACGATACTGCGCAATAACCCTTCCATTTTTCCCACGTTAACAGGAAGCTTCAAGTGTGGTCTTCCACGATGCAAGTGCTGTTCACACATTGCACACAACTGCCAATCATTTTCCTCCTCCGTTACCAAAGAAACCTTTAACATCAAATCATTCCTCAACTGTGGCTCCCGGTATGTCATTTACCTCTTACAGTGCTCCTGCAAACAGCAATACGTGGGTAGGACCATAAGGTGCTTTAGGGAACGCCTGAATAAGCACCGCAGCAACACCACACGCGGCTACCTACTCCACAGTGTTTCGCGTCACCTCACTGAGCACCACCAGGGTGATTTCAGCAATATTAAGGCTACCCCCATAGAACACATCAATAAGGATGTCAACCAACGATACAACACCCTCAGAAGACGTGAAAACTTTTGGATTCATACCCTGGGCACCATCTCACCAGGGGGTCTCAATGAAATGATTGAATGTAACCTTTAACCCTCGAACGCATCCATCAGATTAATCAACCCTAATCCGCCTGTATTTACCACTAATTTTACTTTAATCACCCCATCCACCATAAATTCTACACAAACCCCAATATACCATTCATTTCATTCTATTCTACATATTCACATGCATGTTGTGGTAAATGTGCATTATCACCCTTATGCACATGAACACACTCTCACATGTACACTGCTACTCAAATGTGTATGGTTTCACTCACATACATGCACAGTAGTACATTGGTCCAGCTCCACACATATGCATATGCTCACTTGCATCTCTTGCGATGCATGTGCATTGTCACTCATATGTGTTATTATACAACTATTAAGTACAGCCGTCCTGCTATATGGCTGCCAAACATATGCCCACACGTCTTTCGTGACACATGTGCATTACTACCCGTATGCTCATGTATATACACATATAATTCCTTACCCACTCTACATCTCCTCGGCTGGATCTCGTGCCCCCCCCCCCAATGTATATATATACATATGTATATATATATATATATATATATTTAAGCTACCTGAACTAGGACCCCCACTCCAGTAGCTGTCACCCATTATGTACATGCCATGTACCTCCACCCCATGTCCACAGTACCCAGGTATGACTACTAGCCCATCTTCCCAATATTTGTCATCACATTCTCCTATTTTCTTTTTTAGTCCTCTCATGCTCCGTATCCCCCCATCCCCCTGTATCATGCATCACTCTCCCCTAAATAACACACTTCATTCTTATCTAAATCAATTTAATCATTTCTGGATATCCTCTTCCATCCCCCTGCAGTTCTCGCCAGCTTACACAGAGCTACACACTGTTAGATGCAGCGCACGGAGCTGTCAGCATACCACTGACAGCTCTCCGGGATCACTGCTTTCTGATTGGCCGCACTAGCCACGTGACGCACGCACCTTAGTAACGCGTCCGTGGCAACTCCCCCCTGACGCGCGCCCTCGCATTACACATCACGGCCGCTGTCAGAGCTGTTCTGGCTCACATCTGGACCCCGGATGTTTTCATCTGAGGTCCGGATGTGTGGCCTGATACTGCCAGACATCGGCAGCCTCATCTTTGAGCCACACACTGAATTCCCTGTCTTAATAACATTTGGTCCCCACTGTTACCTATATAAGATGTACATTCTTTGATTACATTCGGTTTCTGTGGTTTTTCCTAATTTTTCCTATTGTTTCACATGTATGTAATTTGCATAACTCCGCCCCCTAATGTACCTGGCGCCCTTTTTTCCAGTATTTATAGAATCTCTGTTTGTATAGTCTGCATACTGATCTGAAGAAGGGGGTGGCTCCCCCGAAACGCGTAATCTTAACTTGTATCACTCTTTTATTGCTATTGCTTTTATTGGTTTTATTCATTTGCAATAAAATCCACAAGCTTTTACAATATTCCAACTTGGATTTTGGTTTATTCCTACATCTCCACGGAACCAGCAGCGCCATTTGCGAGGTCTTTTTTGCTCTTTTATGATCACCTACTCTCTCCAGGAGACGGTTTTTACCTCACCTGTAACCTCAGGCTCAGCAGCGGCTCCGGCTATTTTGTAACCCGTGCATTGGGTTGATATGCAAGTTTAATACTTGCTCTAAGGTGAGCAGTTACTACCTAAGGGGCCTGCAAGCCCCGCATCTACTTCCCTTCCTTTTCCCTCAACCACCCAACGGTATCACACGAGGCGCCCTCTCTGGTCTCTCTTTTTTTCTCCCCATACAGGTTCTTTCTGGAAAGGCCTTGTCTTGGGCCACACCGCTCTGGGACCGCAATGATCCTCCCACAGCCACAGTCCAGTCCTTCTTCGCTGAAGTCCGTAGTGTCTTCGAAGAACCAGCCTGAGCTGCTTCTGCTGAGACTGCCCTGCTGAACCTGGTCCAGGGTAATTCTTCTGTAGGCGAGTACGCCATCCAATTTCGTACTCTCGCTTCCGAATTATCTTGGAATAACGAGGCTCTCTGCGCGACCTTTAAAAAAGGCCTATCCAGTAACATCAAGGATGTGCTGGCCGCACGAGAGATTCCTGCCAACCTGCAAGAACTTATCCATTTGGCCACCCGCATTGACACCATTTGGCCACCCGCATTTTCTGAGAGACACCAGGAGCTCCGCCAGGAAAAAGACCTTGATCTCTTGGCACCTCTCCCACAGTATCCTTTGCAATCTACCCCTGTGCCTCCCGCCGAGGAGGCTATGCAAGTGGATCGGTCTCGCCTGACCCATGAAGAGAGGACTCGCCGTAGGGGAAAAAATCTATGTCTGTACTGCGCTAGTACCGAACATTTCTTGGTAGATTGCCCTCTTCGTCCTCCACGTCTAGGAAACGCACGCACTCAGCTCACGTGGGTGTGGCGTCCCTTGGTACGTAGTCTGCTTCTCCACGTCTCACTGTGCCCGTGCGGATTTCTCCTTCTACCAACTCCTCCCTCTCAGCCGTGGCCTGCTTGGACTCTGGTGCTTCTGGAAATTTTATTCTGGACTCTTTGGTGAATAAGTTCTGCATCCCGCTGACCCGTCTCGTCAAGCCGCTCTACATTTCTTCGGTCAACGGAGTGAAGTTGGACTGTACTGTGCGTTACCACACAGAACCCCTCTAAATGTACGTTGGACCCCATCACGAAAAGATAGAATTTTTCGTTCTTCCCAACTGCACCTCTGAAGTCCTCCTCGGTCTGCCATGGCTCCAGCATCATTCTCCCACCCTTGACTGGACCACCGGGGAGATCAAGAATTGGGGTTCTGCTTACCGTAAGAAATGCCTCACGTCTGCTCTCAGTCCCGTCTGTCGGGCCTCAGTGTCTCCTCCTGTGCCTGGTCTCCCCAAGGCCTATCAGGACTGTGCCGTGCCTCCTCATAGCCCCCGTCCTGGTGACACTCTGCCCCGTGACAAGCTTCACCCTTTGCCCCCCCTCCCCATTCCCACTTCTTCTGAACTACCTGCCGCTGGTATAGCTACCCAGGACTTCTTTTTTCAGAAGGAGACTCAAGAGGCGTCCCCTATGTTCTCGTCTCTTTTGAAGGGACAAGGAGACAAAAAGAGGGGGAGACCTAAGGGGGGGGTACTGTTACGCCGAGCGCTCCAGGTCCCTGCTCCTCCCCGTAGCGCTCGCGGCGTCTCTCTCTGCAGCGCCCCGGTCAGACCCGCTGACCGGGACAATGCACTGACATTGCCGGCGGGGATGCGATTCGCATAGCGGGACGCGCCCGCTCGCGAATCGCATCCCAAGTCACTTACCATTCCCGGTCCCCGGCTGTCACGTTCTGGCGCGCGCGGCTCCGCTCTCTAGGGCGCGCGCGCGCCAGCTCTCTAAGATTTAAAGGGCCAGTGCACCAGTGATTTGTGCCTGGTCCAATCAGCCTAATTAGCTTCCACCTGCTCCCTGTCCATATTACCTCACTTCCCCTGCACTCCCTTGCCGGATCTTGTTGCCTTGTGCCAGTGAAAGCGTTTAGTGTTGTCCAAAGCCTGTGTTCCAGATCTCCTGCTATCCTCCTTGACTACGAACCTTGCAGCCTGCCCCGACTTTCTGCTACGTCTGACCTTGCCTCTGCCTAGTCCTTCTGTCCCACGTCTTCTCAGCAGTCAGCGAGGTTGAGCCGTTGCCAGTGGATACGACCTGGTTGCTACCGCCGCAGCAAGACCATCCCGCTTTGCAGCGGGCTCTGGTGAAAACAAGTAGCAACTTAGAACCGGTCCACCGACACGGTCCACGCCAATCCCTCGCTGACACAGAGGATCCACATCCAGCTAGACGAATCCTAACAAAAATGGTACAATACATGGATGTACCTATGCGGTATGCACTGATGAGGGCAGTAATATGCTTAATTATTAGTAGAAAAAACTCTGTATTTTTGTAAAACACCAGCCGGTGGAAACTATTGTTTGGACGTTGGCGGTATGGAGCACCTTGACAGCTACTAAATGGTACAATACTTGGATGTACCTAAGCGGTATGCACTGATGAGGGTAGTAATATGCCTAACTATTAGCGGAAAAAACTCTATATTTTTGTAAAACACCAGCCGGTGGAAACTATTGTTTGGACGTTGGCGGTATGGAGCACCTTGACAGCTTAACAGGTACTAAATGGTACAATACTTGGATGTACCTATGCAGTATGCACTGATGAGGGCAGTAATATGCTTAACTATTAGCAGAAAAAACTCTGTATTTTTGTAAAACACCAGCCGGTGGATACTTTTGTTTGGCCTTTGACGGTTTGGAGCACCTTGACAGCTACTAAATGGTACAATACTTGGATGTACATATGCGGTATGCAATGATGAGGGCAGTAATATGCCTAACTATTAGCAGAAAAAACTCTGTATTTTTGTAAAACACCAGCCGGTGGATACTTTTGTTTGGACTTTGACGGTTTGGAGCACCTTGACAGCTTAACAGGTACTAAATGGTACAATACTTGGATGTACCTATGCGGTATGCACTGATGAGGGCAGTAATATGCCTAACTATAGCAGAAAAAACTCTGTATTTTTGTAAAACACCAGCCGGTGGATACTATTGTTTGGACTTTGACGGTTTGGAGCACCCTGACAGCTACTAAATGGTACAATATCTGGATGTACCTAAGCGGTATGCACTGATGAGGGCAGTAATATGCCTAACTATTAGCAGAAAAAACTCTGTATTTTTGTAAAACACCAGCCGGTGGATACTTTTGCTTGGACTTTGACAGTTTGGAGCACCTTGACAGCTACTAAATGGTACAATATCTGGATGTACCTAAGCGGTATGCAATGATGAGGGCAGTAATATGCCTAACTATTAGCAGAAAAAACTCTGTATTTTTGTAAAACACCAGCCGGTGGATACTATTGTTTGGACTTTGACGGTATGGAGCACCTTGACAGCTTAAAAGGTACTAAATGGTACAATACTTGCATGTGCCTATGCGGTATGCACTGATGAGGGCAGTTATATATGCGTAACTATACGCAGTAATAACTGTTTAAAAAAAAATAAACAGCCGGTGAATAGTATTGTTTGGACTTGCACAGTATGTAGCCCCCTGACAGATTAACTGGTATAAAATGGTACAAATGCACTACAGTCCACTGAACGATCACGTATTTCTGAACAGCAGCAGGACCCAACAGTGCAGCACCACAAAAAAAAAATCCAGGGATTAAACCCTAAATTGCACTCTGTCACACAATTCTGAGCAGCAGAAGTTTTGTGGAGCAAATAAAAATAAACTAAATTGGGCTGAAAAATGAGGAGATAAGATGCTTCAGAAAGTTCAGGCAGCTTGGAGATCTGTATGAGGCAGCTGACAGCTATCTGCCCCTCTCTGCTGCAATGCTCAATAACGTGAATAGGAGGTTTAGCTATCAATGATCCTTCTCAGAGTAACAGCACAGCACTCTGCACTCCTGCCTTTCCCTAATGCTGATGTGACTAGCAGTTGCAGTGTAACGCTGTGGTATGAGCTATTCACACACACACAGTCCCGTCCTCTCCATCTGAGTGCATAGATGAAATGAAGAGAGGCAAGATGGCCACTGATTATATAGGGGCTGTGACATCACAGGGGTCAGTGAACACTGATAGGCTGCATCTCACATGTGATTCAGGGTCAGCCCGCCTACCTTCATTCCCGCTACTGTTTCCCGCCCTCCCATAATCCCCTGCTGCATGTACTCACATGTGGATCAGCCATCTTAGGTCCCCAATAGCCTGGAACGCTGTAAAATGCAGTTTAATGAAGCAATTCACGCGATAGAATCGCAGCTATATTCGTATTCGTTGCAAATCAAATTTTTCATGAAATTCGTAACGAATTCGGGTTCGTCAACTTCGATTCGCTCATCTCTAATCTTATCCCCTATACTTTGGATAGGGAATAAGTAGAGATGAGCGAATCGAAGCTGACAAACTGTTTTTTGGGGGCATGTCGCATTTAGGAAGCCCCTTTGGTTCCATAACAGCAAAAAAAAAAACACATGACATAATATTTTGGAAAGTACACCCATTATGGCACATAACAAGGGGTACAGTGAGCCTTAACCCCTTAAGGACCAGGCCATTTTATACCTTAAGGACCGGAGCGTTTTTTGCAATTCTGACCACTGTCACTTTAAACATTAATAACTCTGGAATGCTTTTAGTTATCATTCTGATTCCGAGATTGTTTTTTCGTGACATATTCTACTTTAACTTAGTGGTAAAATTTAATGGTAACTTGCATCCTTTCTTGGTGAAAAATCCCAAAATTTGATGAAAAAAATGAAAATTTTGCATTTTTCTAACTTTGAAGCTCTCTGCTTGTAAGGAAAATGGATATTCAAAATATATTTTTTTTGGGTTCACATATACAATATGTCTACTTTATGTTTGCATCATAAAATTTATGAGTTTTTACTTTTGGAAGACACCATAGGGCTTCAAAGTTCAGTAGCAATTTTGAAATTTTTCACAAAATTTTCAAACTCACTATTTTTCAGGGACCAGTTCAGTTTTGAAGTGGATTTGAAGGGTCTTCATATTAGAAATACCCCATAAAAGACCCCATTATAAAAACTACACCCCCTAAAGTATTCAAAAAAACATTCAGTAAGTGTATTAACCCTTTAGGTGTTTCACAGGAATAGCAGCAAAGTGAAGGAGAAAATTCACAATCTTCATTTTTTACACTCGCATGTTCTAGTAGACCCAATTTTTGAATTTTTGCAAGGGATAAAAAGGAGAAAATTTTTACTTGTATTTGAAACCCAATTTCTCTCGAGTAAGCACATACCTCATATGTCTATGTTAATTGTTCGGCGGGCGCAGTAGAGGGCTCAGAAGGGAAGGAGCGACAAATGGTTTTTGGGGGGCATGCCGCATTTAGGAAGCCCCTATGGTGCCAGGACAGCAAAAAAAAAAACACATGGCATACCATTTTGGAAACTAGACCCCTCAGGGAACGTAACAAGGGGTAAAGTGAACCTTAATACCCCACAGGTGATTCACGACTTTTGCATATGTAAAAAAAATATATATTTTTTTTACCTAAAATGCTTGGTTTCCCAAAAATTTTACATTTTTAAAAAGGGTAATAGCAGAAAATACCCCCCAAAATTTGAAGCCCAATTTCTCTCGATACAGAAAACACCTCGCATGGGGGTGAAAAGTGCTCTGCTGGTGCACTACAGGTCTCAGAAGAGGAGGAGTCACATTTGGCTTTTTGAAAGCAAATTTTGCTCTGGGGGCATGCCGCATTTAGGAAGCCCCTATGGTGCCAGAACAGCAAAAAAAAAACACATGGCATACCATTTTGGAAACTAGACCCCTCGGGGAACGTAACAAGGTGTAACGTGAACCTTAATGCCCTACAGGTGTTTCACGACTTTTGCATATGTAAAAAAAAAATTTTTTTTTTACCTAAAATGCTTGTTTTCCCAAAATGTTTACATTTTTAAAAAGGGTAATAGCAGAAAATACCCCCCAAAATTTGAAGCCCAATTTCTCCCGATTCAGAAAACACCCCATATGGGGGTGAAAAGTGCTCTGCTGGCGCACTACAGGTCTCAGAAGAGAAGGAGTAACATTTGGCTTTTTGAAAGCAAATTTTGCTCTGGGGGCATGCCGCATTTAGGAAGCCCCTATGGTGCCAGAACAGCAAAAAAAAAACACATGGCATACCATTTTGGAAACTAGACCCCTCGGGTAACGTAACAAGGGGTAATGTGAACCTTAATACCCTACAGGTGTTTCACGACTTTTGCATATGTAAAAAAATATATATTTTTTTTACCTAAAATGCTTGGTTTCCCAAAATTTTTACAATTTTAAAAAGGGTAATAGCAGAAAATACCCACCAAAATTTGAAGCCCAATTTCTCCCGATTCAGAAAACACCCCATATGGGTGTGAAAAGTGCTCTGCTGGCGCACTACAGGTCTCAGAAGAGAAGGAGTCACATTTGGCTTTTTGAAAGCGAATTTTGCTCTGGGGGCATGCCGCATTTAGGAAGCCCCTATGGTGCCAGGACAGCAAAAAAAAAACACATGGCATACCATTTTGGAAACTAGACCCCTTGGGGAACGTAACAAGGGGTAATTTGAACCTTAATACCCTACAGGTGTTTCACGACTTTTGCATATGTAAAAAAATATATATTTTTTTTACCTAAAATGCTTGTTTTCCCAAAAATTTTACATTTTTTAAAAGGGTAATAGCAGAAAATACCCCCCAAAATTTGAAGCCCAATTTCTCCCGAGTACGGCGATACCCCATATGTGGCCCTAAACTGTTGCCTTGAAATACGACAGGGCTCCAAAGTGAGAGCGCCATGCGCATTTGAGGCCTAAATTAGGGACTTGCATAGGGGTGGACATAGGGGTATTCTACGCCAGTGATTCCCAAACAGGGTGCCTCCAGCTGTTGTAAAACTCCCAGCATGCCTGGACAGTCAACGGCTATCTGGCAATACTGGGAGTAGTTGTTTTGCAACAGCTGGAGGCTCCGTTTTGGAAACAGTGGCGTACCAGACGTTTTTCATTTTTATTGGGGAGGGGGGTTGTATAGGGGTATGTGTATATGTAGTGTTTTTTACTTTTTATTTTATTTTGTGGTAGTGTAGTGTAGTGTTTTTAGGGTACAGTCGCACGGGCGGGGGTTCACAGTAGTTTCTCGCTGGCAGTTTGAGCTACGGCAGAAAATTTGACGCAGCTCAAACTTGCAGCCGGATACTTACTGTAATCCTCCGCCCATGTGAGTGTACCCTGTACGTTCACATTGGGGGGGGGGGGGGAACATCCAGCTGTTGCAAAACTACAACTCCCAGCATGTACGGTCTATCAGTGCATGCTGGGAGTTGTAGTTTTGCAACCGCTGGAGGCTCCGTTTTGGAAACAGTGGCGTACCAGACATTTTCATTTTTATTGGGGAGGGGAGGGGGGCTGTGTAGGGGTATGTGTATATGTAGTGTTTTTTACTTTTTATTTTATTGTGTGTTAGTGTAGTGTAATGTTTTTAGGGTACAGTCACACGGGCGGGGGGTTCACAGTAGTTTCTCGTTGGCAGTTTGAGCTGCTGCAGAAATTTTGCCGCACCTCAAACTTGCAGCCGGATACTTACTGTAATCCTCCGCCCATGTGAGTGTACCCTGTACGTTCACATTGGGGGGGGGGGACATCCAGCTGTTGCAAAACTACAACTCCCAGCATGTACGGTCTATCAGTGCATGCTGGGAGTTGTAGTTTTGCAACAGCTGGAGGCACACTGGTTGTGAAACACCGAGTTTGGTAACAAACTCAGTGTTTTGCAACCAGTGTGCCTTCAGCTGTTGCAAAAGCTACAACCCCCAGCATGTACGGACAGCGGAAGGGCATGCTGGGTGTTGTAGTTATGCAACAGCTGGAGGCATACTACTTTGGCTGGGGATGCTGGGGATTGTAGTTATGCAATAGCTGGAGACACACTGGTTTACTACTTAACTCAGTGTGCCTTCAGCTGTTGCAAAACTACAACTCTCAGCAGTCACCGACAGCCAACGGGCATGCTGGGAGTTGTAGTTATGCAACCACCAGATGCACTACTACAACTCCCAGCATGCACTTTAGCTGATTGTGCAAGCTGGGAGTTGTAGTTACACAACAGCTGAAGGTACACTTTTCCATAGAAAGAATGTGCCTCCAGCTGTTGCAAAACTATAAGTCCCAGCATGCCCATAAGGGCATGCTGGGAGTTGTGGTGGTCTGCCTCCTGCTGTTGCATAACTACAGCTCCCAGCATGCCCTTTTTGCATGCTGGGAGCTGTTGCTAAGCAACAGCAGGAGGCTGTCACTCACCTCCAACGATCCTCGCTGCACCAGGTCAGTCCCTCGTCGTCTCCGCCGCCGCCGCTGCTCCTGGGGCCCCGATCCCAACAGGGGCGCCGGGGATCGGGGTCCCCAGCACCCGGGGTGCACGTCCCGCACCCGCTCACGTCCTCCGGAAGAGGGGCGGAGCGGGTGCGGGAGTGACACCCGCAGCAGGCGCCCTGATTGGTCGGCCGGTAATCCGGCCGACGAATCAGGGCGATCGTGAGGTGGCACCAGTGCCACCTCACCCCTGCTGGCTATGGCTGTTCGGGGCCGTCTCTGACGGCCCCGATCAGCCAATAATTCCGGGTCACCGGGTCACTGGAGACCCGATTGACCCGGAATCCGCCGCAGATCGCTGGACTGAATTGTCCAGCGATCTGCGGCCATCGCCGACATGGGGGGTCATAATGACCCCCCTGGGCGATATGCCCCGATGCCTGCTGAACGATTTCAGCAGGCATCGGGGACCGGCTCCGCTCCAGATGGTTGCGGGGGGCCGGTAAAACACATGACGTTCTCATACGTCATGTGTCCTTAAGGACTCGGAAATGGAGACGTATGAGAACGTCATGTGTCCTTAAGGGGTTAAAATCCCACAGGTGTTTGATGACTTTTAGTTAAAGTCAGATGTGTAAAAGTCAGATGTGTATGGAAATACCCCATGTGTGGACAAAAAGTGCTTTATGAGCGCACTACAATGCTCAGAAGAGAAAGAGCCACATTTGGCTTTTTGAAAGCAAATTTTGCTGAAATTGTTTTCGGGGGGCATGTCACATTTAGGAAGCCCCTATGGTGCCAGAACAGCAAAAAACAAAAACAAAACACATGGCACACTATTTGGGAAACAACACCCCTCAAGGAACGTAACAAGGCATATAGTGAGCCTTTAAACCCCACAGGTGTTTGACAAATTTCTGCTAAAGTTGGACGTGAAAATGAAAAATTTTATTTTTCTTCACTAAAATGTTGGTGTTACCCCAAATTTGTCATTTCCACACTGTGAAAAATACCCCATATGTGGCCCTAAACTTTTGCCTTGAAATATGACAGGGCTCCGAAGTGAGAGAGTGCCATGCACATTTGAGTCCTAAATTAGGGATTTGAATACGGACGGACCCAGATGCAAGAATTACACTTGCCTCCAATACCAAAATTACCTTACGCCAGTGATTCCCAAACAGGGTGCCTCCAGCTGTTGCAAACCTCCCAGCATATCTGGACAGTCAATAGCTGTTCGGCAATACTGGGACTTGTTTTGCAACAGCTGGAGGCTCCGTTTTGGGAAAAGTGCCATACCAGACATTTTGTCTTGTGTTGAGTGTTGCTTTGGAAGAGAGGCAGTTGAAAGAGAGTTGTAAAACAGGAGTTTGAAAGCAGGAGTTTGAGATCACTGTGAGTGTTACTTTGTGAAATCCCCATAACTTGAAAAATGCAGTCCGGTGTACATCTTGCACGATGTATGCAATCCTTGAACAGCAGTTTGAGGGTGAATATTATTGTGCGAGATGTGTGCGAGTTGTTCATTTGGAAGCCCAGATAATGGATCTAGAGGAGCAGCTGGCCACACTGAGACGAATTGACAACTTGGAGAGGAGTCTCCTGCTCACTGAGCAAGTACTCTCTGGAGTAGAGGTGGGGGAGGATAGTGGGATGAAGGTGCAGGACAGTCAGGCAGCTAGCTGGGTTACAGTTAGAAAATGGGGTAGAGGGAAAAGTGGCAGGGAGGCTAGTCCTGATCTGGCACACCCCGACAAGTTTGTCCGGTTGGCAGATGAGGAGGATGCCATTTCAGAGCTAGCAGTACTGCAGCAGGACTCTGCCTCTGACCGCCAGGTAGGGTTTCTGCTGCAGTAAGGAGGGAAGGAGGAGTGCAGGGCAGGCCAACAGGTACTGGTAGTGAGGGACTCTATTTTTAGGGGGACAGACAGGGCGATCGCCGGGATCGCTGAACAGTGTGTTGTCTACCTTTCGGCACATCGCGGATCGGATTGACAGGTTGCTGGGTGGGGCTGGAGAAGACCCAGCAGTCATGGTACATATTGGCACCAATGATAAAGTAAGAGGTAGGTGGAGTGTGCTTAAAAATTATTTCAGGGACTAAGGCCAAAAGCTTAAGGCAAGGACCTCCAAGGTAATACTTTCTGAAATACTACCTTAACCACGAGCCACACCAGAGAGGCAGCGGGAGATTAGGGAGGTAAACAAGTGGCTCAGAAGCTGGTGTAGGAAGGAGGGGTTTGGGTTCATGGAGAACTGGGCCGACTTGGCTGTCAGATAATGGCTCTATCGTAGGGACGGGGTGCACCTCAATGGGGAGGGTGCAGGAGTGGAGGAGTGTTTAAACTATGGACTGTGGGGGAGGGAACCTACAACATAGAGGGGGAAGATAGTGTAGATAGAGAGGGGGGACTTATCAATGTACCTGGGGGTGGGGTGGAGGGAGGGGTTAGAATAGTTAACCCCTTAAGGACCGAGCCCTTTTTCACCTTAAGGACCGGAGCGTTTTTTGCAATTCTGACCACTGTCACTTTAAACATTAATAACTCTGGAATGCTTTTAGTTATCATTCTGATTCCGAGATTGTTTTTTCGTGACATATTCTACTTTAACTTAGTGGTAACATTTTTTGGTAACTTGCATCCTTTCTTGGTGAAAAATCCCAAAATTTGATGAAAAAAATGAAAATTTTGCATTTTTCTAACTTTGAAGCTCTCTGCTTGTAAGGAAAATGGATATTCAAAATAATTTTTTTTTTGGTTCACATTTCCTATATGTCTACATTATGTTTGCATCATAAAATTGATGAGTTTTTACTTTTGGAAGACACCAGAGGGCTTCAAAGTTCAGCAGCAATTTTGAAATTTTTCACAAAATTTTCAAACTCGCTAGTTTTCATGGACCAGTTCAGGTTTGAAGTGGATTTGAAGGGTCTTCATATTAGAAATACCCCATAAAAGACCCCATTATAAAAACTACACCCCCCAAAGTATTCAAAATGATATTCAGTAAGTGTATTAACCCTTTAGGTGTTTCACAGGAATAGCAGCAAAGTGAAGGAGAAAATTCAAAATCTTAATTTTTTACACTCGCATGTTCTTGTAGACCCAATTTTTGAATTTTTGCAAGGGGTAAAAAGGAGAAAATTTTTACTTGTATTTGAAACCCAATTTCTCTCGAGTAAGCACATACCTCATATGTCTATGTTAATTGTTCGGCGGGCGCAGTAGAGGGCTCAGAAGGGAAGGAGCGACAAATGGTTTTTGGGGGGCATGTCACCTTTAGGAAGCCCCTATGGTGCCAGGACAGCAAAAAAACACACATGGCATACCATTTTGGAAACTAGACCCCTCAGGGAACGTAACAAGGGGTAAAGTGAACCTTAATACCCCCCAGGTGTTTCACGACTTTTGCATATGTAAAAAAAATATATTTTTTTTTACCTAAAATGCTTGATTTCCCAAAAATTTTACATTTTTAAAAAGTGTAATAGCAGAAAATACCCCCCAAAATTTGAAGCCCAATTTCTCCCGATTCAGAAAACACCCCATATGGGGGTGAAAATTGCTCTGCTGGCGCACTACAGGTCTCAGAAGAGAAGGAGTCACATTTGGCTTTTTGAAAGCAAATTTTGCTCTGGGGGCATGCCGCATTTAGGAAGCCCCTATGGTGCCAGGACAGCAAAAATACACACATGGCATACCATTTTGGAAACTAGACCCCTCAGGTAACGTAACAAGGGGTAAAGTGAACCTTAATACCCCACAGGTGTTTCACGACTTTTGCATATGTAAAAAAAATTATTATTTTTTTACCTAAAATGCTTGGTTTCTCAAAAAATTTTACATTTTTAAAAAGGGTAATAGCGGAAAATACCCCCCAAAATTTGAAGCCCAATTTCTCCCGATTCAGAAAACACCCCATATGGGGGTGAAAAGTGCTCTGCTGGCGCACTACAGGTCTCAGAAGAGAAGGAGTCATATTTGGCTTTTTGAAAGCAAATTTTGCTATGGGGGCATGCCGCATTTAGGAAGCCCCTATGGTGCCAGGACAGCAAAAATACACACATGGCATACCATTTTGGAAACTAGACCCCTCGGGGAACGTAACAAGGGGTTAAGTGAACCTTTATACCCCACAGGTGTTTCATGACTTTTGTATATGTAAAAAAAAAAAATTTTTTTACCTAAAATGCCTGTTTTCACAAAAATTTTACATTTTTAAAAAGGGTAATAGCAGAAAATATCTGCCAAAATTTGAAGCCCAATTTCTCCCGAGTACGGCGATACCCCATATGTGTCCCTAAACTGTTGCCTTGAAATACGACAGGGCTCCAAAGTGAGAGCGCCATGCGCATTTGAGGCCTAAATTAGGGATGTGCATAGGGGTGGACATAGGGGTATTCTACGCCAGTGATTCCCAAACAGGGTGCCTCCAGCTGTTGTAAAACTCCCAGCATGCCTGGACAGTCAGTGGCTATCTGGCAATACTGGGAGTAGTTGTTTTGTAACAGCTGGAGGCTCCGTTCTGGAAACCGTGGCGTACCAGACGTTTTTCATTTTTATTGGGGAGGGGAGGGGGGCTGTGTAGGGGTATGTGTATATGTAGTGTTTTTTACTTTTTATTTTATTTTGTGGTAGTGTAGTGTAGTGTTTTTAGGGTACAGTCGCACGGGCGGGGGTTCACAGTAGTTTCTCGCTGGCAGTTTGAGCAGCGGCAGAAAATTTGCTGCAGCTCAAACTTGCAGCCAGATACTTACTGTAATCCTCCGCCCATGTGAGTGTACCCTGTACGTTCACATTGGGGGGGGATGGGGACATCCAGCTGTTGCAAAACTACAACTCCCAGCATGGACGGTCTATCAGTGCATGCTGGGAGTTGTAGTTTTGCAACAGCTGGAGACACACAGGTTGTGAAACACCGAGTTTGGTAACAAACTCAGTGTTTTGCAACCAGTGTGCCTTCAGCTGTTGCAAAAGCTACAACCCCCAGCATGTACGGACAGCAGAAGGGCATGCTGGGTGTTGTAGTTATGCAACAGCGGGAGGCATACTACTTTGGCTGGGGATGCTGGGGATTGTAGTTATGCAACAGCTGGAGACACACTGGTTTACTACTTAACTCAGTGTGCCTTCAGCTGTTGCAAAACTACAACTCTCAGCAGTCACCGACAGCCAACGGGCATGCTGGGAGTTGTAGTTATGCAACCACCAGATGCACCACTACAACTCCCAGCATGCACTTGAGCTGTTTGTGCAAGCTGGGAGTTGTAGTTACACAACAGCTGAAGGTACACTTTTCCATAGAAAGAATGTGCCTCCAGCTGTTGCAAAACTACAAGTCCCAGCATGCCCATAAGGGCATGCTGGGAGTTGTGGTGGTCTGCCTCCTGCTGTTGCATAACTACAGCTCCCAGCATGCCCTTGTTGCATGCTGGGAGCTGTTGCTAAGCAACAGCAGGAGGCTGTCACTCACCTCCAACGATCCAGCCGCACAGGTCAGTCCCTCGTCGTCTCCGCCGCCGCCGCTGCTCCTGGGGCCCCGATCCCAACAGGGACGCCGGGGATCGGGGTCCCCAGCACCGGGGGTCGTCTTCCCGCACCCGCTCACGTCCTTCGGAAGAGGGGCGGAGCGGGTTGCGGGAGTGACACCCGCAGCAGGCGCCCTGATTGGTCGGCCGGTAATCCGGCCGACGAATCAGGGCGATCGTGAGGTGGCACCAGTGCCACCTCACCCCTGCTGGCAATGGCTGTTCGGGGCCGCCTCTGACCGATCAGCCAGTAATTCCGGGTCATCGGGTCACTGGAGACCCGATTGACCCGGAATCCGCCGCAGATCGCTGGACTGAATTGTCCAGCGATCTGCGGCAATCGCCGACATGGGGGGACATAATGACCCCCCTGGGCGATATGCCGGGATGCCTGCTGAACGATTTTAGCAAGCATCCGGCTCCGGCTCCCCTCCGGCTAGCGGTGGGGGCCGGAAATGCTCAGGGCGTATCCATACGCCCTCGGTCCTTAAGGACTTGGAAACGGGGGCGTATGGATACGCCCTATGTCCTTAAGGGGTTAATAGGGATAGGCTTCATAGGAAAAAAAACAAACACCATTGAATTGCATGATGAGTAATTCCAGCAGTCTGACCAATAAAACTGATGAACTGGACTTGATAATGTCTGAGGAGAATTATGACATAGTGGGTATAACAGAGACTTGGTTAGACGATAGCTGTGACTGGGCGGTCAGAATACAGGGTTACAGTCTATTCAGGAAGGATCGGACAAAATGGAAAGGGGGAGGAGTTTGTCTTTATGCAAAGTCCAGTCTAAAGGCCGCATTGCGGGAAGATTTATGGGAGGGAAATGATAATATGGAGTCATTATGGGTAGAACTATATGGAGATAAAAATTTAAAAAAATTGGATAGGGGTTTGCTATAAGCCACCAAACATAATGGAAGAGGTAGAAGATCAATTATTGAGGCAAATAATTTAGATTTTTAAAATGATTTTTTTTCACTAAAATGCTGGTGTTACCCCAAATTTTACATTTTCACAAGGGGTTATAGGAGAAAAAGCCTCCCAAAATTTTTAAACCCATTTCTTCTGAGTGTGTGTCCATATGTGGATGTTAAGTGCTCTGCTGGTGAATTAGAATGCTCAGAAGAGACGGAGCACCATTAGGCTTTTGGAGAGAGAAGCCTTTGCGTTTACAAAGCCCCCATATTACTAGAACAATGGACCCCCCACATGTGATCCTATTTTGGATACTACACCCCTCACGTAATGTAATAAGGGGTACAGTGAGCATTTACACCCCACTGGTGTTTGACAGATTTTTTGAACAGTGGTCCATGAAAATGAAAAATTTTATTTTCATTTGCACAGCCCACTGTTCCAAAGATCTGTCAAACGCCAGTGGGGTGTAAATGCTCACTGTACCCCTTATTACATTCCGTGAGGGGTGTAGTTTCCAAAACGGGGTCACATGTGGAGGGGTCCACTGTTCTGACTCCAAGGGGGCTTTGTAAACACACATGGCCTTCAATTCCAGACACATTCTCTCTCCAAAAGCCCAATGGCGCTCCTTCTCTTCTGAGCCCTGTAGTTCCCCAGCAGAGCACTTTACATCCACATATGGGGTATTTCCATATGGTGTTACAAATTTTGGGGGACTTTTTCCTGTTACCCCTTGTGAAAATGAAAAATTTGGGATAACACCCCTATTTTTCATTTTCACGTCCAACTTTAACGAAAATTCTTCAAACACCTTTGGGGTCTTAAGGCTCACAATAACCCTTGTTACGTTCCTTGAGGGGTGTAGTTCTCAAAATGGGGTGACGTGTGGGTGTTTTTTTTTTTTTTTTTGCGTTTATGTCAGAAACGCTGTAACGATCAGCAACCCCTTGTTACGCCGAGCGCTCCGGGTCCCCGCTCCTCCCCCGAGCGCTCGCTACACTCTCGCTATTGCAGCGCTCCGGTCAGATCCACTGACCCGGTGCGCTGCGATCCTGCCTCCAGCCGGGATGCGATTCGCGATGCGGGTGGCGCCCGATCGCGATGCGCACCCCGGCTCCCGTACCTGACTCCCTCTCCGTCGGTCCTGTCCCGTCGCGCGCGGCCCCGCTCCCTAGGGCGCGCGCGCGCCGGGTCTCTGCGATTTAAAGGGCCACTGCGCCGCTGATTGGCGCAGTGGTTCTAATCAGTGTGTTCACCTGTGCACTCCCTATGTATACCTCACTTCCCCTGCACTCCCTCGCCGGATCTTGTTGCCATTGTGCCAGTGAAAGCGTTTCCTTGTGTGTTCCTAGCCTGTGTTCCAGACCTCCTGCCGTTGCCCCTGACTACGATCCTTGCTGCCTGCCCCGACCTTCTGCTACGTCCGACCTTGCTTCTGTCTACTCCCTTGTACCGCGCCTATCTTCAGCAGTCAGAGAGGTTGAGCCGTTGCTAGTGGATACGACCTGGTCACTACCGCCGCAGCAAGACCATCCCGCTTTGCGGCGGGCTCTGGTGAACACCAGTAGTGACTTAGAACCGGTCCACTAGCACGGTCCACGCCAATCCCTCTCTGGCACAGAGGATCCACCTTCTGCCAGCCGGCATCGTGACAGTAGATCCGGCCATGGATCCCGCTGAAGTTCCTCTGCCAGTTGTCGCCGACCTCACCACGGTGGTCGCCCAGCAGTCACAACAGATAGCGCAACAAGGCCACCAGCTGTCTCAACTGACCGTGATGCTACAGCAGCTACTACCTCAGCTTCAGCAATCATCTCCTCCGCCAGCTCCTGCACCTCCTCCGCAGCGAGTGGCCGCTTCAGGCCTACGACTATCCTTGCCGGATAAATTTGATGGGGACTCTAAATTTTGCCGTGGCTTTCTTTCTCAATGTTCCCTGCACTTGGAGATGATGTCGGACCAGTTTCCTACTGAAAGGTCTAAGGTGGCTTTCGTAGTCAGCCTTCTGTCTGGAAAAGCTCTGTCATGGGCCACACCGCTCTGGGACCGCAATGACCCCGTCACTGCCTCCGTACACTCCTTCTTCTCGGAAATTCGAAGTGTCTTTGAGGAACCTGCCCGAGCCTCTTCTGCTGAGACTGCCCTGTTGAACCTGGTCCAGGGTAATTCTTCCGTTGGCGAGTACGCCGTACAATTCCGTACTCTTGCTTCAGAACTATCCTGGAATAATGAGGCCCTCTGCGCGACCTTTAAAAAAGGCCTATCCAGCAACATTAAAGATGTTCTGGCCGCACGAGAAATCCCTGCTAACCTACATGAACTCATTCATCTAGCCACTCGCATTGACATGCGTTTTTCCGAAAGGCGTCAGGAGCTCCGCCAGGATATGGACTTTGTTCGCACGAGGCGTTTTTTCTCCACGGCTCCTCTCTCCTCTGGTCCCCTGCAATCCGTTCCTGTGCCTCCCGCCGTGGAGGCTATGCAGGTCGACCGGTCTCGCCTGACACCTCAAGAGAGGACACGTCGCCGCATGGAGAACCTCTGCCTGTACTGTGCTAGTACCGAACACTTCCTGAAGGATTGTCCTATCCGTCCTCCCCGCCTGGAAAGACGTACGCTGACTCCGCACAAAGGTGAGACAGTCCTTGATGTCAACTCTGCTTCTCCACGTCTTACTGTGCCTGTGCGGATATCTGCCTCTACCTTCTCCTTCTCTACTATGGCCTTCTTGGATTCCGGATCTGCAGGAAATTTTATCTTGGCCTCTCTCATCAACAGGTTCAACATCCCGGTGACCAGTCTCGCCAGACCCCTCTACATCAATTGTGTTAACAATGAAAGATTGGACTGTACCATCCGTTTTCGCACGGAGCCCCTCCTAATGTGCATCGGACCTCATCACGAAAAAATTTAGTTTTTGGTCCTCCCCAATTGCACTTCTGAAATTCTCCTTGGACTACCCTGGCTTCAACACCATTCCCCAACCCTGGATTGGTCCACAGGGGAGATCAAGAGTTGGGGTACCTCTTGTTTCAAGGACTGCCTTAAACCGGTTCCCAGTACTCCCTGCCGTGACCCTGTGGTTCCCCCTGTAACCGGTCTCCCTAAGGCCTATATGGACTTTGCTGATGTATTTTGCAAAAAACAAGCTGAGACTCTACCTCCTCACAGGCCTTATGACTGTCCTATTGACCTCCTCCCGGGCACTACTCCACCCCGGGGCAGAATTTATCCTCTGTCCGCCCCAGAGACTCTTGCTATGTCTGAGTACATCCAGGAAAATTTAAAAAAGGGCTTTATCCGCAAATCCTCCTCTCCTGCCGGAGCTGGATTTTTCTTTGTGTCCAAAAAAGATGGCTCCCTACGTCCTTGCATTGACTACCGCGGTCTTAATAAAATCACGGTAAAGAACCGCTATCCTCTACCTCTTATCTCTGAACTCTTTGATCGCCTCCAAGGTGCCCACATCTTTACCAAACTGGACTTAAGAGGTGCTTATAATCTCATCCGCATCAGGGAGGGGGATGAATGGAAAACGGCATTTAACACTAGAGATGGACACTTTGAGTATCTGGTCATGCCCTTTGGCCTGTGCAACGCCCCTGCCGTCTTCCAAGACTTTGTTAATGAAATTTTTCGTGATCTCTTATATTCCTGTGTTGTTGTGTATCTGGACGATATTCTGATTTTTTCTGCCAACCTAGAAGAACACCGCAAACATGTCCACATGGTTCTTCAGAGACTTCGTGACAATCAACTTTATGCCAAAATGGAGAAATGTCTGTTTGAATGTCAATCTCTTCCTTTCCTAGGATACTTGGTCTCTGGCCGGGGACTACAAATGGATCCAGACAAACTCTCTGCCGTCTTAGATTGGCCACGCCCCTCCGGACTCCGTGCTATCCAACGTTTTTTGGGGTTCGCCAATTATTACAGACAATTTATTCCTCATTTTTCCACCATTGTGGCCCCTATCGTGGCTTTAACCAAAAAGAATGCCAATCCTAAGTCATGGCCTCCTCAAGCGGAAGACGCCTTTAAACGGCTCAAGGCTGCCTTTTCTTCTGCTCCCGTGCTCTCCAGACCTGACCCATCTAAACCCTTCCTATTGGAGGTTGATGCCTCCTCAGTAGGAGCTGGAGCGGTTCTTCTACAAAAAAATTCTTCCGGGCATGCTGTTACTTGTGGTTTTTTTTCTAGGACCTTTTCTCCGGCGGAGAGGAACTACTCCATTGGGGATCGAGAGCTACTGGCCATTAAATTATCACTTGAGGAATGGAGGCATCTGCTGGAGGGATCAAAATTTCCAGTTATTATTTACACCGATCACAAGAATCTCTCCTATCTCCAGTCTGCCCAACGGCTGAATCCTCGCCAGGCCAGGTGGTCTCTGTTCTTTGCCCGGTTTAATTTTGAAATTCACTTTCGCCCTGCCGATAAGAACATTAGGGCCGATGCTCTCTCTCGTTCCTCGGACGCCTCGGAAGTAGAGCTCTCTCCGCAACACATCATTCCTCCTGACTGCCTGATCTCCACTTCTCCAGCCTCCATCAGGCAAACTCCTCCAGGGAAGACCTTCGTCTCTCCACGCCAACGCCTCGGAATCCTCAAATGGGGTCACTCCTCCCACCTGGGTGATTATTTACGGCATTTTGTTTCCTCCCGCCAGGATGACTGGGCAGATCTTCTACCATGGGCCGAATTCTCGTATAACTTCAGAGTCTCTGAGTCTTCTTCCAAATCCCCATTTTTCGTGGTGTACGGCCGTCACCCTCTTCCCCCCCTCCCTACTCCCTTGCCCTCTGGTTTGCCCGCTGTGGATGAAATAACTCGTGATCTTTCCACCATATGGAAAGAGACCCAAAATTCTCTCTTACAGGCTTCATCACGCATGAAGAAGTTTGCTGATAAGAAAAGAAGAGCTCCCCCCATTTTTTCTCCCGGAGACAAGGTATGGCTCTCCGCTAAATATGTCCGCTTCCGTGTTCCCAGCTACAAATTGGGACCACGCTATCTTGGTCCTTTCAAAATTTTGTGCCAGATTAATCCTGTCTCTTACAAACTTCTTCTTCCTCCTTCTCTTCGTATTCCTAATGCCTTTCACGTTTCTCTTCTTAAACCACTCATCATCAACCGTTTCTCTCCCAAACTTGTTTCTCCCACTCCTGTTTCCGGCTCCTCGGACATCTTCTCCGTAAAGGAGATACTGGCCTCCAAGAAGGTCAGAGGGAAAACCTTTTTTTTGGTCGATTGGGAGGGCTGTGGTCCTGAAGAGAGATCCTGGGAACCTGAGGACAATATCCTAGACAAAAGTCTTGTCCTCAGGTTCTCAGGCTCCAAGAAGAGGGGGAGACCCAAGGGGGGGGGTACTGTTACGCCGAGCGCTCCGGGTCCCCGCTCCTCCCCGGAGCGCTCGCTACACTCTCGCTATTGCAGTGCTCCGGTCAGATCCACTGACCCGGTGCGCTGCGATCCTGCCTCCAGCCGGGATGCGATTCGCGATGCGGGTGGCGCCCGATCGCGATGCGCACCCCGGCTCCCGTACCTGACTCGCTCTCCGTCGGTCCTGTCCCGGCGCGCGCGGCCCCGCTCCCTAGGGCGCGCGCACGCCGGGTCTCTGCGATTTAAAGGTCCACTGCGCCGCTGATTGGCGCAGTGGTTCTAATCAGTGTGTTCACCTGTGCACTCCCTATGTATACCTCACTTCCCCTGCACTCCCTCGCCGGATCTTGTTGCCATTGTGCCAGTGAAAGCGTTTCCTTGTGTGTTCCTAGCCTGTGTTCCAGACCTCCTGCCGTTGCCCCTGACTACGATCCTTGCTGCCTGCCCTGACCTTCTGCTACGTCCGACCTTGCTTCTGTCTACTCCCTTGTACCGCACCTATCTTCAGCAGTCAGAGAGGTTGAGCCGTTGCTAGTGGATACGACCTGGTCACTACCGCCGCAGCAAGACCATCCCGCTTTGCGGCGGGCTCTGCTGAACACCAGTAGTGACTTAGAACCGGTCCACTAGCACGGTCCACGCCAATCCCTCTCTGGCACAGAGGATCCACCTTCTGCCAGCCGGCATCGTGACACCCCTGTGCTAATCACCTCAAAGGTACATGACGCTCTCACTCCTGAGCCTTGTTGTGCGCCCACAGAGCATTTTATGTCCACATATGGGGTATGTCCATACTCCTCCTCCTTTTCCTTTTGTGAAAATGAAAAATATGGAGCAACACCAGCATGTTAATGCAAAAAAATAAATTTTTTTACAATAACATGCTGGTGTAGACCCCAAATTTACCTTTTCATAAAGGGTAAAAGGGGAAAAAAAGACCCCAAAATTTGCTAGGCAATTTCTCCCGAGTACGGAAATACCCCATATGTGGCCCTAAACAGTTGCTTTGAAATACGACAAGGCTCCGAAGTGAGAGAGCGCCATACGCATTTAAGGGATTTGCAGAGGGACGGACCCGGATGAATGAATTACACTTGCCTCCGATACCAAAATTACCTGTGGTGTCCCGGTACAGGACCTGGTCCTGTCCCTGTCTAAAGTCCCCTCAGCCAGAGTCCCTTCATTCCCACAGGGCTCTCCTGCAGGGCTTACCCCTGGTCGCCTCATATAAATTGTGTATTATTAAATGTATAAACATAGGTATTATAAGTGTATAGGACCTTAGCAGATCATGTGATTATAATTATGGTTGTACTATTGATCAAGAACCTTCCAGGGTCATGTGGTGTACCCAGAGTTCACTGGGTTCAGGACTTACAGGTTTGTTGACCAATCAGCTTAGTCCAGACCCTTATTATATAAAGGGCTGTAGCCACTAAATTCTCTCTCTTAGTTCCTGCTCTTGTTCCTGCCGGACTATAAAGCAAGCACAATCCGCAAATCAGCATCAATTCATTCAATTCAACTAGATCAAAGCCTGAAAGAACCAGCAGCCTCTAAACAGTGAGTTACAAAGCTCAATCTATCAAATTCTGTGTGACTACTACCAGCTAAAATATTATAATTAGTAGCACAGTGGCCTGCATCTAAGCTCATTGCTTCAAAGTCCCAGCAAAACCTGTGAGGAACCTGCATTCCGGTTACCTCTTAAGAAACTGTTATGTATAGAGACTGTTGCATAAAATTCTCAAGTTAAGTTCTTCAGTTTATACATAAAGTCTGCTGTGGACATTCTGTTACTTTCCCTGCCGTTTCTGGGACGGTTGGCGGTAGGACCATTAACACTAAGGAAACCGCACCCTGGCGTCATGACATCTAAGGGTTAATACCACCAGACCTTGCACTTACATCACCGCAACACCCCAGACACCACAACTCTCCTGGTGCACCACATACCCTACAGCAGTGTTTCCCAAACAGGGTGCCTCCAGCTGTTGCAAAACTCCCAGCATGCCTGGACAGTCAATGGCTTTCCGGCAACACAGGGAGTTGTTGTTTTGCAACAGCTGGAGGCTCGGTTTTAGAAACCGTGCTGTACCAGACGTTTCTCATTCTTATCGGGGGGGGGGGGGGGGGGGTAAATGTGTAGGGGTGTAGTGTATATGCAGTGTTTTACCCTTTATTTTGTGCAGGTGTAGTGTAGTGTTTTTAGGGTACATTCACATGTGTACCGCATTTAACTGTAAATGCCTCTTATGAGGCATTTACAGTTAAATGTGCCGCCTGGTACAGAGTATGACAGGGTGAGGTGCCATTGGCTCCTCACCCTGTCAATCACTCTTGTGTCCCTGGCTACAGTAAGACAGCAGACACAAGAGGCTGGAGCGTTCCTCTGCACTCCGGCCCGCGTGTGGCGTCATCAGATGCCGGAACGCAGAGGAAGGGAAGAGACAAGAAGAGGCCGTGCAGGGGAGCAGACCGAGGAAGAAGACCTAAACAGGGTAATTATGTATGCGGTAGTAGCGGTGGCACGGGGGGCTAGGGGGGAGTGGGGGTTGGGTGGTGGAGGATTCAACTTGGTGGTTGTTGGTCAGGGCAGAAAAAGCAATGTAGAAAAGGGTTTTTCAGATGGTGTGCCTCCAGCTGTTGCAAAACTACAATTCCCAGCATGCCTGGATAGCCTTTGGCTGTCTGGGCATGCTTGGAGTTGTAGTTTTGCAACAGCTGGAGGCACCCTGTCTGGAAAACACTTTTCTACATTTTTTTTTTCCTGGTGTGCGTGTGTGTGTGTGTGGGGGGGGGGGGGGGGATGGTGGTGACGACTGTGCCCTAAATCTAATGGGGGGACCTGTGCCCTCTATCTAATAGGGGGACTTGGGCCCTATATCTAATGGGGGGACATGTGCCTTATATCTAATGGGGGGACCTGGGCCCTATATCTAATGGGGGGACCATTGCCCTATATCTAATGGGGGGACCTGGGCCATATATCTAATGGGGGGACCTGTGCCCTATATCCTATTGGGGGACCTGGGCCATATATCTAATGGGGGGACCTGGGCCCTATATCTAATGGGGGGACCTGTGCCCTATATCCTATTGGGGGACCTGTGCCCTATATCTAATGGGGTGACCTGGGCCCTATATCTAATGGGGGGACCTGTGCCCGATATCTAATGGGGGGACCTGGGCCCTATATCTAATGGGGGGACCTGTGCCCTATATCCTATTCGGGGACCTGGGCCATATATCTAATGGGGGGACCTGGGCCCTATATCTACAGTATGACAGGGTGAGGTGCCATTGGCTCCTCACCCTGTCAATCACTCTTGTGTCCCTGGCTACAGTAAGACAGCAGACACAAGAGGCTGGAGCGTTCCTCTGCACTCCGGCCCGCGTGTGGCGTCATCAGATGCCGGAACGCAGAGGAAGGGAAGAGACAAGAAGAGGCCGTGCAGGGGAGCAGACCGAGGAAGAAGACCTAAACAGGGTAATTATGTATGCGGTAGTAGCGGTGGCACGGGGGGCTAGGGGGGAGTGGGGGTTGGGTGGAGGAGGATTCAACTTGGTGGTTGTTGGTCAGGGCAGAAAAAGCAATGTAGAAAAGGGTTTTTCAGATGGTGTGCCTCCAGCTGTTGCAAAACTACAATTCCCAGCATGCCTGGATAGCCTTTGGCTGTCTGGGCATGCTTGGAGTTGTAGTTTTGCAACAGCTGGAGGCACCCTGTCTGGAAAACACTTTTCTACATTTTTTTTTTCCTGGTGTGCGTGTGTGTGTGTGTGTGGGGGGGGGGGGGGGGGGGGGGGATGGTGGTGACGACTGTGCCCTAAATCTAATGGGGGGACCTGTGCCCTCTATCTAATAGGGGGACCTGGGCCCTATATCTAATGGGGGGACATGTGCCTTATATCTAATGGGGGGACCTGGGCCCTATATCTAATGGGGGGACCATTGCCCTATATCTAATGGGGGGACCTGGGCCATATATCTAATGGGGGGACCTGTGCCCTATATCCTATTGGGGGACCTGGGCCATATATCTAATGGGGGGACCTGGGCCCTATATCTAATGGGGGGACCTGTGCCCTATATCCTATTGGGGGACCTGTGCCCTATATCTAATGGGGTGACCTGGGCCCTATATCTAATGGGGGGACCTGTGCCCTATATCCTATTCGGGGACCTGGGCCATATATCTAATGGGGGGACCTGGGCCCTATATCTAATGGGGGGACCTGTGCCCTATATCCTATTCGGGGACCTGTGCCCTATATCTAATGGGGGGACCTGTGCCCTATATCTAATGGGGGGACCTGGGCCATATATCCAATGGGGGGACCTGGGCCCTATATCTAATGGGGGAACCTGGGCCCTATATCTAATGGGGGGACCAGGGCCCTATATCTAATGGGGGGACCTGTGCCCTATATCTAATGGGGGGACCTGGGCCCTATATCTAATGGGGGAACCTGGGCCCTATATCTAATGGAGGGACCTGTGCCCTATATCTAATGGGGGAACCTGTGCCCTATATCCTATTGGGGGACCGGGGCCATATATTTAATGGAGGGACCTGTGCCCTATATCTAATGGGTGGACCTGTGCCCTATATCTAATGGGAAGACCTGGGCCCTATATCTAATGGGGGAACCTGGGCCCTATATCTAATGGAGGGACATGTGCCCTATATCTAATGGGGGGACCTGTGCCCTATATCCTATTGGGGGACCTGGGCCATATATCTAATGGAGGGACCTGTGCCCTATATCTAATGGGGGGACCTGTGCTCTATATCCTATTGGGGGACCTGGGCCATATATCTAATGGGGGGACCTGGGCCCTATATCTAATGGGGGGACCTGTGCCCTATATCTAATGGGGGGGCCTGGGCCCTATATCTAATGGGGGGACCTGGGCCCTATATCTAATGGGGGGACCTGGGCCCTATATCTAATGGGGGGACCTGGGCCCTATATCTAATGGGGGGACCTAATGGGCCCTATATCTAATGGTAGTCTATTTTTATCTTTAACCTGCACATTTGATTTCATTGAGCTAGTAGATTTGTATGTAGGCATCTGCACCAATTGAAGAGACTGATTGAAGAGAAGGAATGATTTATAAAGGCCCACTTAACAATATCTTGATGGAATGTTTCAAAAGTTGGTGGAGATCATTGGAGAAGATTCAACTAATACTGATCCATAATAAGAAAAAAGGGAAGTAGCACTCACCAGTTGCAGTCACACAGATGTTTTATTTATCGTATTTATAATTAACCAAACCCCAAGGCCACAGCCTGGGGTGCAAACACCTCAAATTTCGATGTTGCCACATATTGCCTCTTGAGAACGCCGTGGTGACGGCGAAACATGTAGAGGTGGCAATTTTGTGTTTTAATTAGTGTCACAATAGGGAAGTTTGGGCTTCTGCAGAGCCCTGTACACTGGAGCCATGTTGCCCCAATAACTATATTATTTTCCCATGTGACATTGTATTTTTAATCATCACCTTCTGGATTTGTTACTTTTTAGATACATACTATTAAAAGTTATGTTTTAGGGGGGAGAAATTTGAGGTGTTTGCACCCCAGGCTGCGGCCTTGGGGTTTGGTTAATTATATTGTTTTGGCCTCTTAGCCCCCTTTTGGGTAATTTTGTAGTTTTTGATTTACCGTATTTTTCGCCGTATAAGACGCACTTTTTCTTCCCCAAAACTGGGGGAAAAAAGTTGGTGCGTCTTATACAGCGAATACACCCCTATCGCGGCGGTCCCTGCAGCCATCAACGGCCGGGACCCGCGGCTAAAACAGGATATCACCGATCGCGGTGATGCCCTGTTTTAACCCTTCAGACACGGCGATCAAAGCTGACCGCCGCGTCTGAAGGGAAAGTGACACTAACCCGGCTGTTCAGTCGGGCTGTTCGGTCCCGAACAGCCCGACTGAATAGCCGGGTTAGTGCTTACAGGACACCGGGGGGGACCTTACCTGCCTCCTCGGTGTCTTCTCCGTTCAGGGATCCCCTGTATGGCCGGCGCTCTCCTTCCTCATCATCACGTCGTCGCGTACGTGCGTCGGCGTGCGTAACGACGTGATGACGGCGACGGAGAGCGAGGATACCCGGCCGGCAGCAGAGTTGTTCCGGAGTGACGGGGACACGGCGACAGCGATGGAGCGACATCCAGGGCAGCGGTGACGGGTCCGGAGCGGAGGGGACACGTAAGTATTACCTCCTATGCAGTGGTCTTCAATCTGCGGACCTCCAGATGTTGCAAAACTACAACTCCCAGCATGCCCGGACAGCCAACGGCCACTATTGGGTTCAAAATCTTAAATTTTTTAGATTTTGCACCTAAAAATTGGGTGCGTCTTATACGCCGATGCGTCCTATAGGGCGAAAAATACGGTATATAGCAGTATTATATACAGCAGGCTCTGTACTAGAGGAGCACACCTGGCCTACAGCCGTTTCATGTTCTGAGTGACATGAAACAACTGTATGCAAGATGTACTCCACTAGTACAGAGCCTGCTGTAAATGATTCTTCTATATGAACTGCTGTAAATGATACCGCTATAATATATGTGTGACTTCAACTGGTGAATGCTATTTTTTTATTATTATGGATTGGACCTTGCTGATATTTAATTGAAGATAAAAACACCCAAGAGATATCACACAGTACTACAACCCCCAACAGTGAAAAGTATCCAAGTGATATCCCAAGGCAGTGCCGGACCACTTCTATATCTTTACATGTACAACTGCTATCTGTAAAATGGTGCAATTAGGTAAAAATATCCGCATCATATACTGCATCTTCTGACTGTCTCAGAAAGGGAAACCTATTTGAAGATCTTACACAACCATAACATTTTATTAAAATGGAAAAAAAATGGCTTTTTTAGGAATTTTTGTGGCCCATTTTGGCCATAATCACACTTAACAATTTCTATAAAATTGTAAGGGTGCGTGCGTTCACTTCACACTGCGGAATCTCCACTCGCTGAATTCAGCGAGCGGAGATTCCATCTGGCTGCCGCCACCGAAAGTACTTAAAGTACCCTATAAAGTCTATAAAGTACCCTAATATAGAGATTATCTGGCACAATGCACTGTGTATATAAAGAATCACTATATGGGAGTGCGTCATACTTAGAGTGATCTATCACTGTGTTACTAATTTATGGCTCTTGGCCATTTGACAGGTTGGTCAAACTAAATATTTATTTAGTTTTAATAATTTTTTTTTCTTTGCATTCTAGTATTTTTTTGGGTGGAAAAATTTTTTATCGATCTGATGTCATTGAAGATGACAATACTAATACATCTCTTTGTACTCCTGATCCAAACATTTTAAAGGCCGGATTTGATTGTCAGAAAGCTACGCAGGTAAAGAAATGATGTGACATTATCCGATACTATAAGAGAAGCTTTCATATTGAACTACAATTTTACTTCTTTAAAGGGGAACTCCGCTGGTAGACATCTTATCCGATCGTGGGGGTCCCGTCACTGGTCCCGTCAATCTCCTGCAGCACCCGGCGTTCTAAACAAACGCTGTATTACAGTACCAGTGGTCATGACATCACGACCACGCCCCTTGTGACAACACGCCCCCTCCATTCATGTCTATTAGATGGGGTGTGACGGCTGACACGCCTCCTCCCATAGACACGAATGGAGGGGGCGTGATGTGACATCACAAGGGGGCGTGCCTGTGATGTTACGATCATGGCTGCCCGCTCCATGCATTCTGAACAAAATGTTCAGAACGCTGGGGCATGGGAGTACCCCTTTAAGATAAGAAGAAAAGGATCCAGCGTAGGATGAAGTCAAACAGGAACTTTATTGAAGATCACATGGATAGCACAGAAAACACCAACGCGTTTCGGGTCAAGCTGGACCCTTAGTCATGACATGTCAAATACACAATGAGGGGCATTTACTAAGGGGTTTAGTCATTTTTTTCTGACTATTTTTGGCGCAAAATTGTCGCAATTGCGCCTACCCTATAAATTGTGCGACTTTCTCTAGCAAGAGCGAGAAAGTCAAATTTTTTTTTCCCGCTTAATTTACGCACGTTTTCAGTTTTTACTTGCAGTGGCCGGGCTCCGACATACTTTCTCCCCGCTACCCTCACTGCGCTACCGGGACACTGCAGTGATTTACATCCCCCCCCCCCCCCCTCTCACCTGCCAGCGCCACACAACTTCCATCTGTCTGTTGTTGCAAGACTACAAGTCCCAGCATGCCCTTACAGTGAGGACACGCTGGGAGTTGTGGTCTTGTAGCAGCGGGAGCTGAGCGGCGCGGGCGGGAGACAAGGGGGGGGGGGGGGGTAGCGGGGAGGCCGTATGAGGAGCCCGGGCGGCTGCACTGTAATCTCAGCCCGGGCTCCTGCCCTGAGAGCCAAAGGCTTTGGCTGTCAGGGCATGCTGGGTGTTGTAGTTTTGCAACAGCCTTTGACTGTCCAGGCATGCTGGGACTTGTAGTTTTGCAACATCTGGAGGCAACCTGGTTGGGAAACACTGGCCTAAAACAGTGTTTCCCAACCAGGGTGCCTCCAGATGTTGCAAGACTACAACTCCCAGCATGCCTAGACAGCCTTTGGCTGTCCAGACATGCTGGGAGTTGTAGTTTTGCAACATCTGGAGGCACCCTGGTTGGGAAACACTGGCCTAAAACAGTGTTTCCCAACCAGGGTGCCTCCAGATGTTGCAAGACTACAACTCCCAGCATGCCTAGACAGCCTTTGGCTGTCCAGGCATGCTGGGAGTTGTAGTTTTGCAACATCTGGAGGCACCCTGGTTGGGAAACACTGGCCTAAAACAGTGTTTCCCAACCAGGGTGCCTCCAGATGTTGCAAAACTACAAGTCCCAGGTTGGGAAACACTGTGCCCGGCCTCCGCCCCACCTTACTGTAAGGGCATGCTGGGAGTTGTAGTCCTGCAGCTGGGGGCAGGGGACAAGCTTGTCACTTACCCACACATCTCCTGCACCACACAACTACAACTCCCAGCATGTCCTTACTGTAAGGGCATGCTGGCAGTTGTAGTCGTGAGGGGCGGGAGATGTGTGAGCAGGTGATAATAAATGTACTAACCTATTTTATATTTTTTTTTCTCATTTCAGATCCGTGTATCCTGTGGACTCCTTCGGATTCGGTGGACTACTTCGATGACCAGCATTTTTCTTTGTTTGATTTTAATAAAATGGTTAACGAGGGCTTGTGGGGGAGTGTTTTTTGTAATAAATTTTTTTTAAAACCTGTTGTGTTTTTTCCTTACTTTACTAGACAGGCTTAGTAGTGGAAGCTGTCTTATAGACGGAGTCCATTACTAACCTGGGCTTAGCGTTAGCCACAAAAACAGCTAGTGCTAACCCCCTATTATTACCCCGGTACCCAACGCCACAGGGGTGCCGGGAAGAGCCGGTACCAACAGGCCTGGAGCGTCAAAAATGGCGCTCCTGGGCCTAGGCGGTAACAGGCTGGCGTTATTTAAGCTGGGGAGGGCCAGTAACAATGGTCCTCGCCCACCCTGGGAACGTCAGGCTGTTACTGTTTGGTTGGTATTTGGCTGAGAATGAAAATAGGGGGGACCCTATGCGTTTAAAAAAAAAAATAAAAAATTTAATATATAAAAAAAAAATGCATATTTTTATTCTCAGCCAAATACCAACCAAACAGTAACAGCCTGACGTTACCAGGGTGGGCGAGGACCATTGTTACTGGCCCTCCCCAACCTAAATAACGCCAGCCTGTTACCGCCTAGGCCCAGGAGCGCCATTTTTGACGCTCCGGGCCTGTTGGTACCGGCTCTTCCCGGCACCCCTGTGGTGTTGGGTACCAGGGTAATAATTGGGGGTTAGCGTTAGCTGTTTTTGTGGCTAACGCTAAGCCCGGCTTAGTAATGGACTCCGTCTATAAGGCAGCTTTCACTACGAAGCCTGTCTAGTAAAGTAAAAAAAAAAAAAAACACAACAGGATTAAAAAAAAAATTATTACAAAAAAACACTCCCCCACAAGCCCTCGTTAACCATTTTATTAACATCAAGCAAAGAAAAACGCTGGTCGTCGAAGTAGTCCACCGAGTCTGAAGGAGTCCACAGGATACACAGATCTGTAGAAGAAGTAACCAAAAAAAAAAAATTGTAAGTGCATTTAGGGAGAAAAAAACTGTGTTAAAAAATTGTAATAAACACACACACACACACACACACACTAAACACCATTTACCACTTCTGAGCCATGACTACAATTTACAGTGATCCCTCAACTTACAACGGCCTCAACATACATTTGTTTCAACATACAATGGTCTTTTCTGGACCATCGTAAGTTGAAACCAGACTCAACATACAATGTACAGACAGTCCAGATCTGTGAAACGTGTCAATGGCTGGAAGAACCAACCAATCAAAATGGGCATTCACTGGTAAAACCCCTGTATTACTGAAGTGTATGCACTGACTGGTGTCTGGTATTACATGTTCTGTACACTTCACCTGTATCAGGGTTAGCTGCTCTTTTGGACACCAGGTGAGGGCGACTCCATTACTTGTTTGGGACATTGCCTGTACTGTACAGGACCCCTGAAGACGCTCCTGTCCTCTACATAGACCAGTGTTTCCCAAGCAGGGTGGCCCCATCTTTTGCAAAACTACAACTCCCAGCATGCCCGGACAGCCTTTGGCTGTCCAGGCATGCTGGGAGTTATACTTTTGCAACAGCTGGAGGCTCCCTGCTTGGGAAACACTGACATAGACAGTGATTTACAGCTCCCAGCAGATCTTTCTTACTTTTATATGTAAGGATTTGCTTTATCTATATTAGTTATCTACTTATTTTTCTTTGTCACTTTTTCCTATTTCTGATGACATTTTGGTGCCTTTAGAACCAATTACCACGTTTCCATAGAGTTATGGTCTCAACATACAATGGTTTCAACTTACAATGGTTGTCCTGGAACCAATTAATATTGTAACTTGAGGGACCACTGTAGTTATTGAATTATTTAGATGTGGTGAAAAAGCTAAAAAAAAACTCAAAAACAAAAGATCCAGAAGGACTATTTTTTCTACTACATGAAGTAAATTTCCCACTTTTGCCTATGTGTGCCAAATTTATTAACGCCGTGCAACAATTTAGTAAATTTGTCGCACATGGTCAAAAATGAAGTAGAAAAAAACAGGGTAAAAACCAGACTACATAGTAAAAGATTAGTAAATGCCCCTAAATAAGAATGAGATTAAATAGTAAAAAGAATAATCACGTGTCTATGACATCACAAAATTAAAGCTGGTACAAAAACCTGGAAAAAACTACTCAGAAACAGATAAAAGCAGAACTGGATACAGATAAAGGAATCTGGTCATACTGGAAAGGTAGTGTCAATAATACAAAAAATTATCGTACTAAATGCATAAATAGCCAAATGCATGAATAACGTAAATAACAAAAATACAAAAAATATAAACAATATATAATAAACAGCCTACAAACGATACGCTTTAAGATAAGCTTCTACTCTCAACTGGTCACTGCTGTCAATAAATGGGTTAAGCTTTTTCCACACACTGAGGTATTGGCTTTTTGTTGATGAGGTTCTCAATCTCCATGGAATAGGCATCTTGTTGGAAAGTAAAGATAACGTGGTTTCTTGAATATTCCAGGTCTGATACTCAATAAATACCTTCATGGTGATGCCAACTTAACATCTATATGAGTTAAAGGGGTACTCCGCCCCTAGACACCTTATCCCCTATCCAAAGGATAAGGGATAAGATGTCAGATAGCGGGGGTCCCTCCACTGGGGACCCCCGGGATCTCGGCTGCAGGACCCACCTGTTGCGGCTTCCGTAAACGCTGGAGGCTTTGGCTCCTGACCACAGTGACGTGAGATGTGACGTCACGACTCCGCCCCCGTGTGATGTCACGCCCTGCCCCTCAATGCAAGTCTAGACAGCCGCCACGCCTCCTCCCATAGACTTGCTTTGAGGGGGCGGGGCAGGGCGGGACGTCACACGGGAGCGGAGTTGTGACATCACGATCTCACGTCACCGTGGTCGGGAGGCGTTAGGATGAGAGCCTCCAGCTCTGCCGGAAGCCGCAACAGGTGGGTCCTGCAGCCGAGATCCCGGGGGGTTACCCAGTGGCGGGACCCCTGCGATCTGACATCTTATCCCCTATCCTTTGGATAGGGGATAAGATGTCTATGGGCAGAGTACCCCTTTAACCCCTTAAGGACTCAGCCCATTTTGGCCTTAAGGACTCAGACAATTTAATTTTTACGTTTTCATTTTTTCCTCCTCGCCTTCTAAAAATCATAACTCTTTTATATTTTCATCCACAGACAAGTATGAGGGCTTGTTTTTTGCGCGACCAGTTGTCCTTTGTAATGACATCACTAATTATATCATAAAATGTATGGCGCAACCAAAAAACACTATTTTTGTGGGGAAATTAAAACAAAAAACGCAATTTTGCGAATTTTGGAAGGTTTTGTTTTCACGCCGTACAATTTATGGTAAAAATGACGTGTGTTCTTTATTCTTAGGGTCAATACGATTAAAATGGTACCCATTATTACATACTTTTATATTACTGTTGCGCTTAAAAAAAATCACAAACTTTTTAACCAAATTAGTACGTTTATAATCCCTTTATTTTGATGACCTCTAACTTTTTTATTTTTCCGTATAAGCGGCGGTATGGGGGCTCATTTTTTGCGCCATGATCTGTACTTTTTTTTGATACCACATTTGCATATAAAAAACTTTTAATACATTTTTTATATTTTTTTTTAATAAAATGTATTAAAAAAGTAGGAATTTTGGACTTTTTTTTTTTTTTTCGTTCACGCCGTTCACCGTACGGGATCATTAACATTTTATTTTAATAGTTCGGACATTTACGCACGCGGCGATACCAAATATGTCTATAAAAAATGTTTTTTACGCTTTTTGGGGGTAAAATAGGAAAAAACGGACGTTTTACTTTTTTATTGGGGGAGGGGATTTTTCACTTTTTTTTTTACTTTTACTTTTACATTTTTTTACATTTTTTTTTACACTTGAATAGTCCCCATAGGGGACTAATTATAGCAATACCATGATTGCTAATACTGATCTGTTCTATGTATAGGACATAGAACAGATCAGTATTATCGGTCATCTCCTGCTCTGGTCTGCTCGATCTCAGACCAGAGCAGGAGACGCCGGGAGCCGCACGGAGGAAGGAGAGGGGACCTCCGTGCGGCGTTATGAATGATCGGATCCCCGCAGCAGCGCTGCGGGCGATCCGATCGTTCATTTAAATCGCGAACTGCCGCAGATGCCGGGATCTGTATTGATCCCGGCACCTGAGGGGTTAATGGCGGACGCCCGCGAGATCGCGGGGGTCGGCCATTGCCGGCGGGTCCCTGGCTGCGATCAGCAGCCAGGATCAGCCGCGCATGACACGGGCATCGCTCCGATGCCCGCGGTTATGCTTAGGACGTAAATGTACGTCCTGGTGCGTTAAGTACCACCTCACCAGGACGTACATTTACGTCCTGCGTCCTTAAGGGGTTAAGAGTTAGGTAAGGGTTTACTGAGTAAGGATCATAGGGGACCACGCTGGTACCTCAATGGTCATACTATTCATACATGGAACCAAAATACAGTATGCATAATAAAAAAAAAATGCTCTCACGCAATCCTGGTGCTCATTTTCTTTCAATGTCCCCAGGCATGGAGAGTAAGGTTCAATGTTGACCAGGGATCTCTGAACAGAAGAAGCAAAAGGAACTTACACAGTCACTCCTACAAAACACAATTCCCAAAACACAGAGCAGAATGGTCTGGCACCGCCAATAGAAATCACGAAGAAAGTCCTTATAAATATGGTGGCATGCAGCACATGTGCCTGTGTGTATCGTACAACTGAGATAAAGTGGTGCTCTTATCCATAAAGAAAGTAGGTATCGTGTTTGCCAAAATAATATACCAGAGGATGAAGAAGGATAATGCACTCACCAGAGGTGCAGCAACATGTTTCATGCACTCAGGCACTTCGTCTGGCCCGCACGAAGCGCTACGTGCACGCAATCCATCGCCTCTCCTTCCCCCTTGCACGCCTGTTCACCTGCTCCCCCGCCTGTGAATGCTGCCGTACTTTTAATCCAATAAAAAAGAAGCACCTTGAATAACTACCTGGTGAGTGCTGCGTTTACATTCTTCTAGCAAGTTATTATCCTATGCGTCTACGTTTCTGACGCTATTACACCTCAGTTATTCATTGCGGCTAGAGCATTGGTATTTCAACTATATGTGATATTACCTTATCCCCATTTTTAAGCCATCCTGGGGGTGGTGCCAGTAATGCGTACTACTGTGGATATTATATAATGATAGACTGAGTGTAAAGGTGAGCAGGGTTTTCACAGGACCCGCCATCTGATTTATACCCTGGGCCACCCTGAAGGAGGTCTGTCTGCACACCACAGACAGGTAGAGCCCAAGGCTTGTAATGAGCGGAGTATGGTAGCAGAGCAGTTTAGCAGTCAGTGCCCAGACTTAGCCCAACCAAGTAGCCAAACAAATAACATCTTGTGGTGGCCCAGTACAGGAGTTATGCCCCTGTACCCTTGCTGCCCTGTCAGGCAGCCTCCCTGCTGTGTCCCCCGGGCCCCAGACACCTGTCCCCTTATATATATATATATATTTTTTTTTTTTTTTTCTGCCATGTGTTATACTATAAAATGTATATAAGAGTTTTATTGCTTTAAGAAATGTTAACATGTGATCACCAGTTGTCATGTGAGTTGTCATGTGAGTGTAACCCTGTGAGGTATCAGTGACCATGTGACCTAAGGGTGACCTATGGGACCCCTCCTAGTCTACCCCATATAAGCCCTGGGTGGAGCTAGCCCTGGCTCTTTTGCTTTTGATTTCCAGTTAAGTCTTTGCTGAGGTGCAGTCAAGTCCTAGAGTGTGTCTGGAGTCATAGGAGGCCTCAAGTCCGTCCTGCAGCCACGAGTCTACAAGTCTACAAGTAAGCTACAGTCACAGCTTAGTCAGTCTCAAGTCAAGTCAGTCACAGTCATCTATTGTCAAGTCAGAGTGGCCTGCACTAAAATTGTCCAAATTTACTGCAAGTCCCAGCAAGCTCTTAAGGTCTCTGAAGTTACTGATCACCTCCGTGGGCCCGGATACACTGTATAGACTGTTCAATCTGTATCTGTCACTCAGTAAAGCTACCGATGTCCGTAACTTGGCATCGGATGTCATTATTGCCCCCCTGCAGCCCTGTCCATACCTTATTTTCTTTGCCACGGGGCATTGCTCTATGATGCACCATGCACCTCAAATTTGTTTGTCATGTGTAAGACCAATCTCCAGTTCTTAAAAGCATGGATACCCCATAAGGTTAAAGGGGTACTACGCTGCTCAGAGTTTGGAACAAACTGTTCCGAACACAGGAGCCGGCTCCGGGAGCTTGTGACATCATAGACCCGCCCCCACATGATGTGACCCCCACGCCTCCTCAATGCAAGTCTATGGGAGGGGGCATGAAAGCTTTGTTCCAAATGCTGAGCAGCGGAGTACCCCTTTAACCTCTTAAGGACGCAGGGCGTACCTGTACGCCCTGCGCCCAGTCCCGGTGTTTAAAACATCACACCGGGTCGGTCCCGGCTGCTATTCATAGCTGGGACATGGGCTATCAGCATGCGTAAATGTCCGAACTATAAAAATATATCATTAATTAAACTGCTCGGTCAATGGCGTACGCGTAAAAAAATTCCAAAGTCCAAAATAGTGTATTTTTGGTCACTTTTTATATCATAAAAAAATGAATAAAAAGTGATCAAAAAGTCAGATCAATGCAAAAATGGTACTGATAAAAACTTTAGAACACGTCGCAAAAAATGACGTCAGAAGATGACAATTTTATACGTATAAATTTTCCTGCATGTAATTATGATTTTTTTCAGAAGTGCGACAAAATCAAACCTATATAAGTAGGGGATCATTTTAACCGTATGGACCTACAGAATAATGATAAGGTGTCATTTTTACCAAAAAATTTACTGTGTAGAAATGGAAGCCCCCAAATTTACAAAATTACATTTTTTCTTCAATTTTGTCACACAATGAATGTTTTTTCTGTTTCGCCGTAGATTATTTGGTAAAATGACTAATGTCACTGCAAAGTAGAATTGGTGGCGCCATCATATGGAATTTTATGTGCAAAATTCGTGACGAACTTACAGTAAACTCGATTCGTCACGAACTTCTCGGCTCGGCAGTTGCTGACTTTTCCTGCATAAATTAGTTCAGCTTTCAGGTGCTCCGGTGGGCTGGAAAAGGTGGATTCAGTCCTAGAAAAGAGTCTCCTAGGACTGTATCCACCTTTTCCAGCCCACGGGAGCACCTGAAAGCTGAACTAATTTATGCAGGATAAGTCATCAACTACCGAGCCGAGAAGTTCATGACAAATTGAATTTACTGTAAGTTCGCTCATCTCTAATAGGGGGCAATAACTTACTCAAGCAGAGACAAATGGTGCTGAAAACTTTTTCCTTCAATAAACAAGTGACCATTTACAAGCTGTGTGGCTGGGTTTACTTAAATTGTCTTTTTCTGTTACATTACTTTGTATGTGACACAATTATATCTAACAATCATTCATAAATTAAAGAATTCTGGAAATACTTTCTAACAACATTGCATCTGTATTCTCTTGTCACCTAGAAACCATTAATAAACCGTCAAGCTGCTGTTGATTAAAGAGGACCTGTGTCCAACCCTCCAAAATTGAGATTCTATTGTCATTAACCCCTTAAGGACCAAGCCCATTTTCACCTTAAAGGGTTACTCTGCCCCTAGAGTTCTTATCCCCTATCCAAAGGATAGGGGATAAGATGTCAGATCGCCGGGGTCCCGCTGCTGGCGACCCCCGGGATCGCCGCTGCGGCACCGCGCTATCATTACTGCACAGAGTGAGTTCGCTCTGCGCGTAATGACGGGCGATACAGGGGCCGGAGCATCGTTACATAACGGCTCCGCCCCTCATGATGTCACAGTACGCCCTCTCAGTACAAGTCTATGGGAGGGGATCTGGCGGTTGTCACGCCCCCTGCCATAGACTTGCATTAAGGAGGCGGGCCGGGATGTCACGAAGGGCGGAGCCATGACATCACGCTGCTCCATCCCCTATATTGCCCGTCATTACGCACAGAGCGAATTCGCTCTGTGCAGTAATGATAGCAATTGTTGCAAATGTTGCATTTTTCTATCTTTGAAGCTCTCTGCTTGTAAGGAAAATAGACATACCAAATAAATTACATATTGATTCACATATACAATATGTCTACTTTATGTTTGCATCAAAAAGTTGACAAGTTTTTACTTTTGGAAAACACCAGAGGGCTTCAAAGTTCAGCAGCAATTTTCCCATTTTTCACAACATTTTCAAAATCAGAATTTTTCAGGGATTAGTTCAGTTTTGAAGTGGATTTGAGGGGGGATTTGATATTAGAAATACCTCATAAATTACCCCATTATAAAAAATTCACCCCTAAACGTATACAAAATGACTTTCAGAAAGTTTGTTAACCCATTAGGTGTTTCACAGGAATAGCAGCAAAGTGAAGAAGAAAATTCAAAATCTCCAGTTATTTTTACACTAACATGTTCTTGTAGACCCAGTTTGTGAATTTTTACAAGGGGTAAAAGGAGAAAAAGCCCCCCCCCCCAAAAAAAACCCAATTTCTCTCGAGTAAAGAAATACCTCATATGTGAACGTAAAGTGATCTTCGGGTGCACTATAGGGCTCAGAAGCGAAGGAGCAACAATGGGATTTTGGAGAGTGAATTTTGCTGAAATGTTTTTTGGGGGGCATGTCCCATTTAGGAAGCCTTTATAGTGCCAGAACAGCAAAAAAAAAAAAAAAAAACACATGGCATAATATTTTGGAAAGTACACCCCTTATGGCACATAACAAGGGGTACAGTGAGCCTTAACACCCCACAGGTGTTTGATGACTTTTCCTTAAAGTCGGATGTGGAAATGCTTTTTTTTTTCTTCACAAAAATCCGTTTTTTTTCAAAAAATTTTCATTTTTACATGAGGTAATAGGAGAAAATGTTCCCAAAAATGTGTAACCCCATTTCCTCTGAGTATGGAAATACCCCATGTGTGGTCAAAAAAGTGCTCTGTGAGCGCACTACAATGCTCAGAAGAGAAAGAGCCACATTTGACTTTTTGAAAGCAAATTTTGCTGAAATTGTTTTTGGAGAGCATGTCACATTTAGGAAGCCCCTATGATGCCAGAACAGCAAAAAAGCCCGACATGGCAACTATTTGGGAAAAAAACACCCCTCAAGGAACGTAACAAGGGGTATAGTGAGCCTTTACACCCCACAGGTGTTTGACAAATTTCTGCTAAAGTTGGACGTGAAAATAAAAAATTATATTTTTTTCACTTAAATGCTGGTGTTACCACATATTTTTAATTTTCAGAAGGGGTAATAGGAGAAAAAGCTTCCCAAATTGTTTAAATACCCCATATGTGGATGTAAAGTGCTCTGCGGGCGAACTACAATTCTCAGAAGAAAAGGAGAGCCATTGGGCTTTTGGAGAGAGAATTTGTTTGGAATGGAAGTTGGGGGCCATGTGCATGTACAAAGCCCCCATGGTGCCAGAACAGTGGACCCCCCCCCCCCCCACATGTGACCCTATTTCAGAAACCACACCCCTCATGGAATGTAATAAGGGGTGCAGCGAGCATTTTCACTCCACTGACGTTTGACATATCTTTGGAACAGTAGGCTGTGCAAATGAAAACTACATTTTTCATTTTCATGGACCACTGTCAGACACCTGTGGGGCGTAAATGCTCACTGCACCCATCACATTCTGTGGGGGGCGTAGTTTCCAAAATGGGGTCACATGTGGGGGGGTTCCACTGTTCTGGCACCATGGGGGTGCTTTGCAAATGCACATGGCCTTTAATTCCAGACATATTCTCTCTCTCTCAAAAGCCCAATGTCGCTCCTTCTCTTCTGAGCATTGTAGTTCGCCCGCAGAACACTTTACATCCACATATGAGGCATTTCCATACTCAGAAGAAATGGGGATACAAATTTTGGGGGCTTTTTTCCTATTTCCACTTGTGAAAATGAAAACTTTGGGATAACACCAGCATTTTTTTTTTCACGTTCATATTTAACGAAAATTCTTCAAACACATGTGGGGTGTTAAGGCTCACTATACCCCTTGTTATGTTCCTTGAGGGGTGTAGTTTCCAAGTGTTTTGTTTTTTTTTGCATTTATGTCAGAACCGCTGTAACGATCAGCCACTCCTGTGCAAATCACCTCAAATGTACATGGTGCTCTCAATCCTGAGCCTTGTTGTTCGCCCGCAGAGCATTTTACGTCCACATATGCGGTATGTCCATACTCCTCCTCCTTTTCCTTTTACCTTTTGTGAAAATGAAAAGTATGGAGCAACACCAGCATGTTAGTGCAAAAAAATAAAAAATTTTTACAATAACATGCTGGTGTAGACCACAACTTTACCTTTTCATAAGGGGTAAAAGGAAAAAAAAGCCTCCCAAAATATGTTAGGCAATGGCTCCCGAGTACGGAGATACCCCATATGTGTCCCTAAACTGTTGCCTTGAAATACGACAGGGCTCTGAAGTGAGAGAGCACCATGTGCTTAGGGATTTGCATAGGGACAGACCCGGATACAAGAATTTGACTTGCCTCCGATACCAAAAATACCCTACGGCAGTGCTTCCCTCCAGCTGTTGCAAAACTCCCAGCATGCCTGGACAGTCAATGGCTGTCCGGCAACACTGGGAGTTATTGTTTTGTAACAGCTGGAGGCTAGATTTTAGAAACCGTGCCGTACCAGACGTTTCTCATTTTTATTGGGTGTGAGGGGGTAAATGTGTAGGGGTGTAGTGTATATGTAGTGTTTTACCCTTTATTTTGTGCAGGTATTGTGTAGTGTAGTGTCTTTAGGGTACATTCACACGGTTGGGTTCACAGCGAGTTTCCCGCTGGGAGTCTGAGCGGCAATAAATAAAACTGTGTGAATGTACCCTGTACATTCACAGGGGGGGGGGGGCAAACCTCCAGCTGTTGCAAAACTACAACTCCCAGAATGCCCTTTGGCTGTCCGTGCATGCTGGGGGTTGCAGTTATGCAACAGCTGGAGGCACACTCATTGCAAAGCACTGAGTTAGGTAACACACTCTCAGTGTTTCACAACCAGTGTGCCTCCAGCATAACTGCAACCCCCAGCATGCACGGACAGCAGAAGGGCATGTTGGGACTTGTAGTTATGCAACAGCTGAAGGCATACTACTACAACTTCCAGCATGCCCTTTGGCTGTCCGCGCATGCTGGGGGTTGTAGTTATACAACAGCTGGAGGCACATTGGTTGCAAAACACTGAGAGTTTGTTACTTAACTCAGTGTTTCCCAACCTGTGTGCCTCCAGCTGTTGAAAAACTACAACTCTCAGCAAGCATGGTATGTCGGTGCATGCTGGGAGTTATAGTTTTGCAAAAGCTGGAGGCACACAGTTATGTAAATCCTGAGTTAGGAAACAGACAATGTTTACCAACCAGTGTGCCTCCAGTTGTTGCAAAACTTCAGCTCCCAGCATGCCAAGACAGCCGAAGGGCATGTTGGGAGTTGTAGTTATGCAACAACTGGAGGAGAACAGTTTGGAGTCCAAACTGTAGCCCTACAGATGTTGCAAAACTATAACTCTAAGCATGCACAGACTGCCCAGGCATGCTGGGAGTTGTAGTTCAGCAACATCTGAAGGTCCTGATGTTACAGAATTACAACTCCCAGCATGCCTGGGCAGTCTGGGCATGCTTGGAGTTATAGTGTATAGTGGTCTCCAAACTGTGGCCCTCCAAATGTTGCAAAACTACAACTCCCAGGATGCCCAGACAGCCTTTGGCTGTCTGGGCATGCTGGGAGTTGTAGTTTGGCAACTCCTAGAAGGCAGTAGTTGTAGTTTGGCAACTCCTAGAAGGCAGCATTTTCCATTATTTTTATTTATTTTTTATTTTTTTTACAAAATAAGTATTGAGCACCTATAACTTTTCCATTTTTCCGTATATAGGGCTATTTGAGGGCAATTTTTTTTTTCCACGATGACCTGTCGTTTTTTTAGTACCACTTTTGTGTATAAGTGACTTAAGTGACATTTTTATGTGTTGTGAGCAAAACACAGCAATTCTGGACTTTTTTTCTTCTTTTTTTGTTTTACATTTATATTTTGATAGTTTGGACATTTATGCACGCGGTGATACCAAATATGTAAAAAAAAATTTTTTTTACGTTTTTGGGGCTAAAATGGGAAGAAGGGGAGATTTACATTTTTATTGGAGGGGGGGGGGGGATTTTTCACACTTTGTATGTCCCCATAGGGGACTATTTATAGCAAGCATTAGATGCCAGGGGTCAGGGGCGGACACAGACAGCAGAGGGCCCCTGTGCAAAGAATGTGCCTGGGCCCCCCCCCCCCAGCACTGTGCCCCCTCATGTACCTAGACCCCACCGGAGTGCCTCCACTTACCCCGCCCGTGTAGTGTCGCCACTTGCCTTGTCCACCACAGGTGGATGGAACGGCTCCTGAGGTGGGCTCCGGGTGGCCCCTGTCCCTCTCAGTGTGCGGACCAGGCCCCATGAGTACTCCCCCGGGTCAGCCTGACCCGTATCTAGCTGGAAGGCAGAGGGCAGTGCTCCCCTTTACACTCACACCCCTTGACTTAGCACGACACCCCTTGGCACCCCCTGGTTCCTTGGCTCCTTAGTAATAGAAGTGACTTACAGGCAAGGCCAGACTGGGACCAAAAATAGGCCCAGGCTTTTTAAAATAAACAGCCCATTTTTATAGTGGGGGTCTGACTCATGGGACCCCCACCAATCACATTGGTTCAAGTGGCTCCCCAGATGTTGGAAAGCTGCAACTCCCATCATGTCTGAAGTGACTACAGCTGATGGGACAGTCAGGAGACTACACAATGATATCAGTGACTACAGCTCTGATGGGACAGTTAGGAAAATACCCAATGATATCACTGACCTGAGTGACGTCTTCTCTGTTGTCTTTACTTTTCTTCTTTCTCTGGTCCAGACACCAGGATTTCTTCCATATTCTCTGCAGAGTCTGACACCTGGACATCATTGGTTCCTTAATTTGTCAGTAGATCCTCATCCTCTGTATGATGACAATAATCATTATAACCTTGCAAAATACTGTACCCCCTGAATATAATACTGCCAACCACTGTACCCCCTGAATACTGCCAACCACTGTACCCCTGAATATAATACTGCCAACCACTGTACCCCTGAATATAATACTGCCAAATACTGTACCAACCACTGAATCATCCCATACACCCCACGCACTCCATTCTCAGTCTCCTCATCACCCCACGCACCCCATCCTCAGTCTCCTCATCACCCCATGCACTCCATCCTCAGTCTCCTCATCACCCCATGCACTCCATCCTCAGTCTCCTCATCACCCCATGCACTCCATCCTCAGTCTCCTCATCACCCCATGCACTCCATCCTCAGTCTCCTCATCACCCCATGCACTCCATCCTCAGTCTCCTCATCACCCCATACACCCCATCCTCAGTCTCCTCATCACCCCATGCACTCCATCCTCAGTCTCCTCATCACCCCATGCACTCCATCCTCAGTCTCCTCATCACCCCATGCACTCCATCCTCAGTCTCCTCATCACCCCATGCACTCCATCCTCAGTCTCCTCATCACCCCATGCACTCCATCCTCAGTCTCCTCATCACCCCATACACCCCACGCACTCCATCCTCAGTCTCCTCATCACCCCATACACCCCATGCACTCCATCCTCAGTCTCCTCATCACCCCATACACCCCACGCACCCCATCCTCAGTCTCCTGATCACCCCATGCACTCCATCCTCAGTCTCCTCATCACCCCATGCACTCCATCCTCAGTCTCCTCATCACCCCATACACCCCATGCACTCCATCCTCAGTCTCCTAATCACCCCATACACCCCATGCACTCCATCCTCAGTCTCCTCATCACCCCATGCACTCCATCCTCAGTCTCCTCATCACCCCCATACACCCCACGCACTCCATCCTCAGTCTCCTCATCACCCCATATACCTTAAGCACCTCATCATTATTACATAGCACACACCCCCCCCCCCCAGGTCCTTCTCATCAGGGCTGCCGTCAGAAATTTGGGGCCCCTTACACAGGTCAAGGTCCACTATATAGACACACACTGCCATCATACACACATATACAGCCACTATACACAAACACTATATAGACACACACTGCCATCATACACACATATATAGCCACGATATACACATACACTGCCACTATATAGACACACACTGCCATCATACACACATATATAGCCACTATATACACATACACTGCCACTATATAGACACACACTGCCATCATACACACATATACAGCCACTATATACACATACACTGCCACTATATATACACACACTGCCATCATACACACATATATAGCCACTATATACACATACACTGCCACTATATATACACACACTGCCATCATACACACATATATAGCCACTATATACACATACACTGCCACTATATAGACACACACTGCCATCATACACACATATACAGCCACTATATACACATACACTGCCACTATATAGACACACACTGCCATCATACACACATATACAGCCACTATATACACATACACTGCCACTATATAGACACACACTGCCATCATACACACATATACAGCCACTATACACAAACACTATATAGACACACACTGCCATCATACACACATATATAGCCACTATATACACATACACTGCCACTATATAGACACACACTGCCATCATACACACATATACAGCCACTATATACATATACACTGCCACTATATAGACACACACTGCCATCATACACACATATACAGCCACTATATACACATACACTGCCACTATATAGACACACACTGCCATCATACACACATATACAGCCACTATATACACATACACTGCCACTATATAGACACACACTGCCATCATACACACATATACAGCCACTATACACAAACACTGACACTATATATACACACTGCCATCATATACACATATACAGCCACTATACACATACACTGCCACTATATAGACACACACTGCCATCATACACACATATACAGCCACTATATACGCATACACTGCCACTATATAGACACACACTGCCATCATACACACATATATAGCCACTATATACACATACACTGCCACTATATAGACACACACTGCCATCATACACACATATACAGCCACTATATACACATACACTGCCACTATATAGACACACACTGCCATCATACACACATATACAGCCACTATATACACATACACTGCCACTATATAGACACACACTGCCATCATACACACATATACAGCCACTATATACACATACATTGCCACTATATAGACACACACTGCCATCATACACACATATACAGCCACTATACACAAACACTATATAGACACACACTGCCATCATACACACATATATAGCCACTATATACACATACACTGCCACTATATAGACACACACTGCCATCATACACACATATACAGCCACTATATACACATACACTGCCACTATATAGACACACACTGCCATCATACACACATATATAGCTACTATATACACATACACTGCCACTATATAGACACACACTGCCATCATACACACATATACAGCCACCATATACACATACACTGCCACTATATACACACACACTGCCATCATACACACATGTCAGCCACTATACACAAACACTGCCACTATATAGACACACACTGCCATCATACACACATATCAGCCACTATATACACATACACTGCCACTATATAGACACACACTGCCATCATACACACATATACAGCCACTATACACAAACACTATATAGACACACACTGCCATCATACACACATATATAGCCACTATATACACATACACTGCCACTATATAGACACACACTGCCATCATACACACATATACAGCCACTATATACACAAACACTGC